>NW_007245931.1:341035-404558 GCF_000164805.1 Carlito syrichta
CAGGAGTCTCACTCTGTCACTCAGACTGGAGTGCAGTGGCCACTCCCGGCCACCGCAACCTCGACCTGCTGGGCTCCGAGATCCTTCCGTCTCAGCCTTCCAAGTAGCTGGAACTACAGATGCGCGCTACCACGCCCAGCTAATTTTTGATTTATTGTAGAGATGAGGTCTCGTCAAGTTGCCCAGACGGGTCTCAAACCCGCGGGCTCAGGCAATCCACCCACCTCAGCCTCCCAAAGTGCTGGGATTACAGGCTGAGCCACCGAGCCCGGCCCCTTGCTATACTTTTAGTACCAGTAGGTAAAAGGTGAATATCTGGAACAAGTCATCTAAGTTTTTTGAGTCTGTTTTTTCTGTAAAACTAGCTTAGTTATACTACCTAGCAGAGCTGCTGTAAGAAGTGGGAATGATACTTATCGAATGACTAGCACGTAGTAAGTACTCAGACAAATGTACCCATTAGTTTGAATCATATAATGCATATTTATTAGCATTTAATTCAGTATGAAAATTCACATTTAACAAATCACCTTTTACCATCAATATTTATGTTTCGTGTTTCAAGCTTTTCATACTATGTTTATTTATTTTTAAATCATTTTAGAAAATAAACTTTAACCCTGAATGTACTTAAATGTGATTTTCCATTTGCCACTTTTCATTTTGTTTGTTTGTTTTTGTTTGTTTGTTTTTAATGATGACCAAAGCAAAATGCAGTCAGGAAGGTAAACCTGATAATCAGACTGCAAAAATGTTTCTGCATTTCAAGATCAAATATAAATTATTATTTTATTGATCAACTCCCAGTATATCTCTATCAATCAGGTTGGAAAAGTAATGACTATCATTGATATTTAAGTCTGTTTGCTTTAAAATAATTCATGACAAATTCATTTGTATTCTTTGATCTTGAAGTGATCTACATTGATCATTTAATTGCCAAAATAACTAGATAAAATTGCTGCACTTTCATGTTTTCAAATGGACAGAGTCAATCTTGTTTTTTAAAAGAACACTTTAATTTATAGTGAATATAAATATAGCCCATGCTTCCTAGGCTATCATAACTACACAGGTTAATAACTATATTAACCATAATACAGCTGTATTTCTTTGACTTTATCACCACCTGCAAAGATGGTAATTCTAACTGTAGTCAGACTTTTCCCCATGAGTTTACGAATCCCTGGGGATGTCTCGCCTGCTTGCAAAACCAAATCCTCTCTGTGCTGTCTGCAGCAAGTCATTTTTACTTGCTCCTATTCTGATCACCATAGTGACATCTAATATCAAAGATCCCAAAGACACCAGTGGATCCCACTAAGCCCATTGTGGCTGGTACCCACCAGAGAGTCACCAGAACTCCCAGGAGGTAAAGTACTCCCCTGCTTTCCTGAGGTTGGGAGGTGGTAGAGGTTCTGGATTCCTGATACCCATGGCTCTAGGAAGTCCATCTAGCACATGTAAATGCTTTGACAAGTGTACCCAACTTGTAAGCTTAATAAATTTTGGAATTCATCAAATAGGTGATGAGGAACCATTGAAGGATTGTATGCAGAAGGGTAATATGGGAAGGATCCTTTGCCTATAATGGCCTAAGAGGCCAGAAAGTCAGTCGGCCAACTGAAACACCTCTGCAGTGAGCACTGCCTCCCACACAGACCTAAGGCCAGGGTTTGTACCTTGATTTTCTTTTCTCTTGACCTGGATCCTCTCCCAGATCAAGAGAAAAGCAAGAAGACTCCTTACTTTTTCTCTAATGGTTAGATATTATAACAAAAACTAAAAATGTATAGATCTTATTGAGAAGGGTCTCCATCTGTCACCCAGGATGGAGTACAGTGGTGCAATCATGGCTCACTGCACCCTCAAACTCCTGGGTTCAGTGAACCCTTAGCCACAGTCTTGCCTGAGCCTCTCAACTACCTAGGACTTTGGGTGCGCACCAGAACATCAAGCTAATTTTTTTTTTTTTGAGTTGGAGTCTCACTCCATAGCCCTGGTTGCAGTGCATGGCACACGCACGGCCACCCCAACGTCAACCTTCTGGGCGCCGGCGATTCTTCCACCTCAGTCTTCCAAGTAGCCAGAACATAGCCAGAACTACAGGTGCATGCTACCATGCCCAGCTAATTTTTTGATTTATTGTAGAGACGAGGTCTCGCCAAGTTGCCTGGGCTGGTCTCAAACCAATTCACTCGCCTCGGCCTCCCAAAGTGCTGGGATTACAGACTGAGCCACCGAACCTGGCTATCCAGGCTAATTTTTTTTTTTTTTAAATGATAGAGATAGGGTTTTGCTCTGTTGCCCACGCAGGTCTTGAATTCCTGGCCTCAAATGATCCTTTTGCTTCGGCTTCCCAAAGTGCTGGTATGACAGGCATGAGCCACCGCGCCCAGCTTAGATCTTATTTTTAAAAGGTCAGATAGCATAGGTACTTTTTGCTCACAAAATTTATGAATCCTGGGGAATATTATCATGTTACAACATCATCCACATTATTATAAAAGGATGAGTAATTTGTGCTATTCTTAGCTATTTGCTTCCTTTGAAAAACATATTATAGATGAAAGGGAATTAGGTAATGTTACAATGAGTAATGCTGCTTAAGTGTATGTGTGACCCAGTTGCCAAACCTTCTCACTAAGTGAAAGAGTATCATGATGTTTTGTTTTACGTCTGGTATTTTAATGTATGCATGCACTCTTTCATTTCAGGTTACTCCACACGTATTTTGTTTTAAGTGTAGTATTGGTCTCTGTAGTATACAGCTAGAAGATAACTAAGTGTGTTTCAGGAAAAATAAGCAGCAATGTCATTTTCCAGATTGTGAGTACATCGTCACTTAATTTCCCTGGATGATAGTTTATTCATCTTTATGATGGAGTTACAGCTGCTTCAGCTTTCAAATCTACAATCCTAAAGCATTGTCATAGATTAAAAATCTTTTGTTTTTTAAACCTGATAACACAGCATAAACTTCATGATTGTTTTTACAGCTCAGTGTTGTTTTGCTATATAAAACACTAAAGAATTCTTTAATAATAATGATGATGTAAGCACATAATAGTTTTTGATCTTTGGATAATTGATCACATTGACCTGATAACAATTAATCTATTGCTTTTCTGAATTGGGTCCGTACTTCCACTGTTTACCGTGTTACCTGAAATAACATTTTATTATTTTTCTCTCCTTTCACCCCTCATCATGGAATTGGATGAATTCAGGGAGGTTCTGGGTAATCTTTTCAAAGCATAGCAAGAGGATTTATCTAAATGGTTCCCATTAAAATAAATTAAAATGATAAATACATGGCTGAAGTGTAGTACATCTTTGAAAACTCTTTTTCCTTGCCTTCATTTAGCATAAGGAAAGGGAATGTTTGTTACATCTGATTAGCTCTTAGTGGAGAGAAAGATAAAAGTCCACCAGTCCAGGCTGGAATGTAGCAAGTCTCACATTCTGCCTGACTCTGTGAGCTGCTTATATAATGCTTCAAGGAACAGCTGCGCTGATGTACTAATGGCTTTCCGTGGACAGTGCAGTTAACTTACTACCTGGATATGAATTGATATGGAAAAAAGTGTCTGACCCATAAAATTATTTCTCTGACCAAAAGTGTAATTTTAGCAAGACTGAGGAAAAGGACTGAGAATAGAAAAACAACATGAAAAGGAAAATAACTATTTGCTTACATTAGACTTCACTGTACTCGATGGATGGAAGTCAGGGAATCAATAGAGCAAGTTGCATTATGTTCACAGAAAATTAATCAGAGTCAAATAAACATGCTTTTCCTCTTTTTCTGCTCATTGTTCCTGAACTTCAACCTGGCCCCTCTCCCTCCCCCAAAAATCTCTCTTGATAATCAAGAACCAGATTATAGTGACTTGATTTAACATGGTGTTATAGGATAGAAATTAGAAATATTTCTTCTATTTTAAAAATCATTTTAGCAGCTGAGTTAATCAGAGTAAACATCTGTCTTTATTGAACAGAGTATTAGTGAGTACATGCATTCTACCAGGGCTGAAAACACCGAGTTTTGTTCTAAGCACATTATTTCCTTGTAGGTTGGATGGTTTTGTTGTAGAGACAGGCTGAATTTGTCTGTATGGGGTTGCTTGCTGGAGATTTATGGTGTAGTTTTTAACCAATTTTTGTTGACTTTTGCGTATTCACAAAGATACATGCTGAATTCAGGAATTTGTTTTTCACCATTGACCTACTAAAGTATCAGTTTGCACATGATATGAGAACTAGCATCAAAGATGTGGGGAAGACAAGGTCAATGACCTCCAAATGTTTAGAAGTCTTTTATTTTTCCACTGTAATCACATGGGGGAGAAACTTGGTTGTAGTTGTGTGTGCCCTGTACACACAGGTTGAGCAATGTTGCTAACATGTTCTTCTCCTTCCTTAAACCATGGTCTTCTTTTAAACTTTTTACATTTCTTTCATAAGGAATGCATGTTTACCTCATATTTTGGGGAGATTTTGGAATTCCTTCTCAAAGTATTTTTCAAAGCAGAAGACAAACAATGATCAAAGAGTAGTTTGTAGATGTTGTACATTTTGTTTTTAGGAACATAGAAATGCTTTTTTTCAGCCACTGGCTTTTTTAGCCTTAGGGGTGAAAACACTAGAGTGATAAAAGGCAGAGACCTACTTTCTGAATATAGGCATTTCACATTTTACAGATGAGTCATTTTTCCAAAAGTGCATTTGTAAGTAGTTATTCAGAATTTTGAACTCTCAGAGAAGTTGTTAAAAACTGTGTTTAGGTTTCCAGGCTAGTCCAGAAAACTCTGTTGAATTTATACTATGAACAAACTTTGACTCTATAGTATTAGTATCTGTTGTAGGACCTTGAAACAGGAAGCCAAATGGTTCCTCCCTAAGTAGATGTCCCAGGATGAAAATCTTTGGATGAATGTATAGTTCTTTGCACCTTTCCCCCCCAGATCCCTAATCTGTATTCTTGTGCCCATTTCTTTGAGTTCTATGGGACCGATGACCCCATAATCTTTCCATGCAAGGCAGGAGGACTGCATAATAGATGCAACCATATTGGCAATATTCTTGCTATTAAGTGATAGTTCATTTTATCATTATACTTTATACCTTACATATACCTTTATAAATATGAAATATTAAATAATTAAAACACTTTATATGCATATTTTTTGGTGATATTTCATTTCTGGGGAGTCATCAAAGAGGGAACAGTTGATTCTGATTGGAAAACTGGGAAGGCTTCACATAGGAGGCCATGTTCAACTGAACTTGAAGGAAAAGTAGACTTTGGGGGTGAGGCAAATGTTGAGTGTGAGAAATGGGAGAGAGTGAGACAGACATGCACATAGTGGGCTTGAGATGTAGAACAGTCGCAGCGACTTGTGGGTGGGCTGTGTGAGAGCAGGGGGGTTAGCAGCTAAATTTGGGAGAGGTAAAGGAAGGCATGTGCTATCGGGGTTCTATATTCCTTTGCAAATATATTTCTATATTTGATGCCAAACACCCTCATTAAGAACCTGTGAGATGACCAAGGGAGATTGTCTAGAATGAAAGGAGAAGAAGTTGAAGACAGAACCTGGGGAAGAGCAGGGAACCGAGAAAGAGAACACCAGGAAGACCAGGAGAAGGAACAGCTGAGATGCTGGAGGAGAACCGGAGGGCACAGAACTAGGACATCTCAGTTGGAAGGGGATTTTATGGTGGGATAGTGGGTTTCCATAGTACATACAAGGAACTGCCCTTTAAGAAAAAGGAGTCATAAGAAGCCAATCTCTTTCTATTTCCCTCTCTGTGTTAAACATATATATACAAATATATATATATACATATATATATATCTGTATGCACATAGGTCATAGTTGCCTGAAAATTAAACTGCTCTTGGATGACCTATTGTGATAGGAAGAAAAATAGGAAGAGGTGGAGAGAAAGAATTGCCATTTACTGAGGGCCTGCTATGTGTCAAGCACTCTGATCTGAGGGCTGGTAATATCTTTATTTCTGGCCTTTTCCGCAACTCCTGTAGTATGTAATGTTAAGAGAGAAAAACAAGGCTTAAATAGGGTAAAAGATACACCCAAGCCAAAGTTGATTTAAAAAAGATAGACTAGCTCTGTGAAATCATACTGTTTCTCTCCTCCTTGCTCTAAAACCACAACAAAAACTGCTTTAAAAAAGTTTCAATTAGATACCCTGAGACGTTCAATTCTATGCATATATTTTGCTCCAATGTCTTTGTCAATTTTAAAGCTCTGTTCTCCTCTTCTGATGTTTAACCATCTCTGTCTTGATGGGAGGGTCTGACATCTTTTTTTTTTTTGAGTTGGAGGTTGCCTCCTTTAGGGCACAGCCTGACCCCTCAGCTAGTTACATTCTAGCAGGTGTCTCTGGAGAACGTACTTTGATAAAATGTTTGCTGCAACCAGGCTTGTCTTCTGGCAACATCCTTACTGTCTCGTCACACACATTACCCTGGCCCTGATGTGCCTACAGATTTGTCTTTTCTCACCGATTTTACTAACATACAATTATTTTCTTGCTATTAAAATGGTAATCACACTTTCAGTTGCTATTTATTCCTGAAAACTGCATGTTAACATAATTATTTTTAGCTTGCCGACACTAAAGTTACAACTCATAAATTTTATAATCATAGTGCAATAATATTAACTCCGTCGTTTCTTGCCCCTGGCTTCTCAGTGAAGCTGGAAGTGAGGTCTTTTTGTTTTTTGTTTTTGTTTTTCCTCTAAGAATGAGGAGAGTACAGAAAGAACTTGAGAATGGATAAAGCTTACCACAGCTTCTGGGGAGAGAATTGCAAAGGAACCAATGAGAGAAAACAAAGCAGCAGAGAGGGCCTTGCTGAGGTTTAAAAAGCCCATCCTTCTTGGGAGTGCTCGTCGGTGTGTCTCCATTTCTTCCGACTCCACAGAGAATCCCAGAGCAGGAGCAAGACCCTAACTGACTCCATTTAAATGTGGGCGGTATTGGGAGACAAAAGAAGCTCATCTATAAACATTTTCCATGAATTAACCAGAAAGTTGTTTTTTTCAAGGTAAGCACAATTCAGATATGCATCTGATCATGTAGAAGTTATTCTTTTGAAAGCAACCCTGAGATTCAGTATAAAGGCAATAGAGATTTATGAATCCATGTGGTGGAAAAGTGTGTTGGACAATTAATAATTCTGTAGAATTTGATATGCAGAGAAAGGGACTGTAACTTCAGCCTCCTACATTTATAAACTATTCTGATATTGCTCTGGCTAGAGACCAGAGTCCTCCACTGGGGTCTTCATGGTCTCCTCCCATCCACTCTTGATGCCTCATCTTGTATCATTTGTCTTTTTGCTGTTTGTTCTAAACCAGCAGCTCTCAAACATTTGGCCTTAAGACCTCTCCACATTTCAAACACTGTTAAAGATCACAGATAATTTTTCTTTATGCATATTATATCTATTGATATTAACTGCATTAGAAATTACAACTGAGAAAATGTTTAAATATGTATTTTTAATTACCTTAAAAATAACAGCAATGAATCCATTCCATGTTAACATAAATATTTTCATGAAGGTTAAGTATGTTTTCCAAAACAAAAATAGTTTAGTGTAAAGACTGGCATGGCAAATCTATTTAATGCCTGGCTTAACAGAGGAGAGTGAATTATCACATCTACTACTGCACTAGAGACTGAGGGTGAGAGATTACCCATCCTGTAGCTTCTAGAAATTTCCACTAAACGTTCATGAGAGAAAGTGAAAAGGCAAATATGTTCTAGTGTGACTAAGAAAATAGTTTTGAATTCATGATCCCTTTGAAAGGATCTTAGGGACCTCCCAGTCTCTGGCCCTTACTTTAAGAATCACTGCTCTAGAACCCAGGCCTAGGGAGACAAGTCAACAGGGTGACTGACAGGGATAACAGGAATAAGGTTGGGAAGTTAAGTTGAGGCAATAACATACCCTGTGTGATTTGGACATTCCCAATCTTCTGAGAAGGAACTGGGCATCACGGCTGACAGACACACAACAATTGGGGATGTTCAA
This sequence comes from Carlito syrichta, assembly GCF_000164805.1. Lineage (NCBI taxonomy): Eukaryota > Metazoa > Chordata > Mammalia > Primates > Tarsiidae > Carlito > Carlito syrichta. Next base: position 349,104 of record NW_007245931.1, read on the forward strand.
AAGTCCACTCTGAATTTATACTGCTTTGTGTTTCTCAAAGTTCTCTGACAGGCATTGTTTCATTTGATCTCTGCCATAACTCTGTGAGAAAACCAGAACGTTTATTCTTTTCCTTTTTCACTCAAGGAAACAGAAATGTTTAGTGGCTTGCTCAAGGTTCCCCACTTCTGTAAGGAACTTAGACTAAACTCACACCTCATGCTTTCTAAATCCTTCCCCTTCATAGGTGTCTCCTCTCACTAAGAGGTCAGCCCACTCATGGCAGGGACAGGCAGGAAAACTTAAGGGCAGAAGGTACTTGAAAGCACATATTTAAGTTTACCTTTGTTACAATAACTCATTTACACACCAAGGTATTCCCTTTTCTGATTCTCTGGCAAGTCAAAATAGTTAATGTACATGAGAGGATCAGCTGTGTTCTTTGTGGGTGCTTTTTGGTCAGTAAAATTAAAGTTTGCAAGTCTACAGAAAAATTTTACCATTCATTACCAGGATAAAGGAGAGTAGATTAAACAACGAAACACTATCCAAAACCCAAAGTGTTAAACTTTTCAAACATTCAAAGGACATTAGGAAGACTTTGCATGGCACTTTTCAAGGATTTGGATCTAGTGGGGATGCCACAGGAGAGGGCAGCTTCCCGGGGCCTGTGAAGTGAGTGGTCACAGCCTAGCGCATCTCTGGTCTTTGTAGGCATCTTTGTCATGATTTCTTCCATTTCCCTGGAGACAGCTACTCTTATCTTCCTATCTGCTGAGAGTAAGACCAGATTTCTTGAACCTAATGCAAGGCAGCTTTTTATTCTATTACAAATTGCAGTCTTTGACACTTTACTCTGCATGTTGACTTTTGTTCATTTTTTAATTTGAAGGATTGAGTTTATACAAGGTGGCCAAATAGTTCCAAGAACTACTCTAAAAGCAGCTCTTTTTTCTTTCAATTGTGGTAAAATGCACATGACATAAAATTTACCATTTAGCCATTTTTAAGTGTACATTCAGTTGTGCTATGTGCATTTACCTTGTTGTTGTGCAACTAATTTCTAGAACTCATTTCCTCTTGCAAAACTGAACTTCTATGCCCACTAAAGAACTCCATTTTCCTTCCCCATACCCTCTGGCAACCACCATTCTCCTTTCTATCTCTATGAATCTGATTACCTTGGGGACCTGGTATAAGTGAACTCGTACAGTATTTTTCCTTTTGTGTCTGATTTATTTGACTTAGCATGATGACTTCAATGTTCCTCCATGTGTCAGAATTTCTCTCCTTTTTAAGGCTGAATAATGTTCTATTGTATATACATATCACATTTTGTTTATTCATCCATCATGAACATTTCTGTAGTCTCTGCCTTTAATTGCTGTGAATAATTGTACTACAAACATGTGTATACAAATATCTCTTCAAGACCCTGCTTTTAATTCTGTTGAGTTGATGGTAACATTTGATGGAACTGATTAGTAGTGTACATCTATAAGGCAGAGGCCCAGGAGGCCTGAGTAAACTGAGGATCACAGAATTCCTCTAGCATGACCTTGACAAAACTTGATTTTCCAAGGTGACTGCTCATGTGGAAAGCTTATGACAGATGAGCTATTTTACATGAAGGCTCAGTTTGGGAGTTCCATCGACTTGAAAATAAGTTTTATGTGATATTATGCTTTGCTCTATCCCTAACAGAGCAATGATCATGGCTTATAAGATTGTAAAACAAGGCCGGGCTTGGTGACTCAGTCTGTAATCCCAGCACTTTGGGAGGCCAAGGCGAGTGGATTGCCTGAACCCTCAGGTTTGAGACTTGCCTGGGCAACTTGGCAAGACCTCGTCTCTACAATAAATAAAAAATTAGCTGGGTGTGGTAGCGCGCACCTGTAGTTCAGCTACTTGGAAGGCTGAGGAGGAAGGATCACTGGAGCCCAGCAGGTCGAGGCTGCAGTGGCCGGGAGCGTGCCACTGCACTCCAGTTTGGGCGAGGAGTAAGACTCCAACTCAAAAAAAAAAAAAAGATTGAAAAACAATGCATCCTAGAAATTTAATGATGCATTAATTTTTTTCCTGGGCCTCTATTAAAAAAAATAGTAACTTATTTCTTTTTTCTTTGAAGAATTCAAATTCTATTGTATGATTCTGACCTGTAGCACATCTAAACTGGGTTATAGTTGATATTCTTTGTGAGTGAATAATTAGAATTGTTTTAGTCAAGTGCATGTTGGAATGTGTACATTACTTTACAAGGTTTTCTGATTATTATTTTAAGTCAGCCTAAGTCTTTGCAGTAGCTGCCACCCCCCTTCTAGTCCAGACTTGCTTTTTTTTTTTTTTTTTTTTTTTAATGTTCACCTAAGTTCCTATAACCCTTTCATATTATCTTTCTGGAAACATTTGGTACATATTCAAATGTGGTTTAGGTGTGTGTTCTCTTATTTGTAACTCTTTTTTTTTTGAGCTAAGAAAGATAAATATATTAAGGAGAAGATGCATTGTGAAGGGCACAATGGGCAGGACAGCAGCAAGACTGTCTGCTGTTTACTGCCTATTTGCAACTCTTAAATGAAAATGTCTGCCTTGTTTTTCTATGGAAACTTTCTGCTTAACCCACAACGTATTGATAGTGGGGTGGCTTCTAGAAAGGGGGAGACTGCTGTTATCTGCTCAGTACTGGGATAAGTTAGCACTCCCAATACTGTTATCCTGCTCAGTATTGGGATAAGTTGTCAAACCATTTCTAAACTATTTTTTTTCTCTTTTTTTTTTCACCCTTCCCATCTCACTTGGAACATGGAACATGGACCTGCTGATCATCTGGAAAAATGTTATCTTTGTGTGCTGGGACTTGGATAATGTGGGTGAGTCCTGAAATTAATGTTTAAGCTGTTTGTTACTTTGTGGAAGAGAAAACTGTCCAATGAAATTGTTTGATGGGAAAATATCTTCAGTATTCCAGAGGCCATATACATGTGGCCCATACACTCCTTTTATCCTGGATCTTCTGCATCAGAGAAGGGGAAAACCCTGAGGTGTACTATTAGCAGCTTCCAAACTCAGATGAAACAAAGATGAATTATATTCAATGACAAAAGTTGCTATTTTGACCTTGGCTATTGCTTTTCTTTTTCTTTTTTTTTAATTTTGGGTTTATACCATCTTTAATAGTAGTTCTATATGGCAAAGCAACTTAAAAATACCCAATGTGGCTTGACAATGCATTTTTTTTCTTTCTTTCTTTTTTTTTTTGAGTTGGAGTCACTCTCCGTTGCCCAGGCTGGAGTGTAGTTGCACTTTCATGGCCACCACAGCGCCGACCTGTCGGGCTCAGGCGATCCTTTTTTGTCAGCCTTCCAAGTAGCTGGAACTACAGGCGCACGTTACCATGCCCGGCTCATTTTTAAAAATTATTATTTATTATAGAGACGAGGTCTCTCCAAGTTGCCTGGGCTGGTCTCGAACCTGCAGGCTCAGGCAATCCACTCGCTTTGGCCTCCCAAGGTGCTGGGATTACAGGGTAAGCCACCAAGCCCGGTCTGACAATGCATTTTCTAAGGCTCATGTTCAATTGTTTCTATAAGCCACACACCTTGAATTTTCATATTTACCATTTATGGCAGATGCAAATATGCTTATTTTTTATGAGACTGGCATTGTTTCTGGCATAAGCCCATTAGAAATGATGTGCTATTGAATTGTTTGTATTAAATGAGTCATGCATCTTGACATGACTTCCCTGGTCAATTAGTCCTCAGTAGATGGTGTCAGAACTCAGGATAGCAAAAGTGTTAAATATCAAACTCTAACTTGGTTCTTCCAAAACTGAGCACTAATGGTGCACTGGACCCTTTGTGGTTTTGCATGCCGAACCAGGACTGGGAAAGACAGTTGTGGTCTGCTGGTGGATTTCTTGCTATGGAAGGCAGAATAGACAACAGGCAGGTTTTGAATTTAAAGATAATGATAATACTTTTTTTTTCTGGTTCTCAAGAATGTGATAAGCAAGCTTCTGGTTTGATTGGCATGATATTATAGAAGAGTCTGCTCTAGTATCCTCTACACTTAAAGGATTTAGCATGGCTGATTTTTAAAAAAAGAAATCAGTTGAGGCACACTTCCATAGACATTTATCTCAATTATCCATACCACCTTCATTTTGTGTCTCCCTCTCAATAAATTTGAAACTGCCATGTCACTGTCTTAGCTGGTGGAGGTGGCAGGATTTCACTTGCTGGAAGCAAACACATTTGTTGTGGCAATCTGTTATTTCTAAAATTTCCAAAATTATATTGAATGTTAGCATGAAATTTGGCATTGGTGTTTGTAAGATTTTCTAGTCTGGTGTAAGTAACTTGGGAATTTTTATCTAGATGATTTAGCTACCCATAAATATCCTTAGGAGTATGTGTCATTTGAGTTTAATCTGTTGAGCTGTGAGCTGTTGATTTGACACAATTACCACCTAATCAGCTGTTTTGCCTGTGGAGTTATGTTTTGATTTTTCAATTCCACAACTCAGAATCTCCTTTTGAGATTTACACGGTATATTTTCCTTTATGTATACCTTTGGGTCTTTTCATCACCCTTCCCCTCATAAGAAATAATAACCGACCAGACAATCATGTTAAAAATCTCATTTTCTATTCCAGTGATAATCGGTAGCCAGAGTCTACTTCCTTTAAATTGATCACGAGCCAGGTCTTGTGAATTCTCCATCTGTCTGGGACCTTGAAAGTCTTCTGAAGATAACTCGTTATTTGTGAGATGCTCAGGAAATCCTCAGAAATCTTTGATCCTAAAAATAGCAAAGTGTGAGAGCAACAGAGTTTTATTATAATAATTTCCCCTGGACTCTGTGGCAGTTTTGTGTGTGCTCCTCTGCTTTCCCTCTCTTTCTCCAATCTCCTTTTGTCGAGGAGACTCTTGATTTGGGGTTCTGGGTTTCTTATTTGTTTTTGTTGCATTTGGAGTACAGGGGAGAGGCTGGCTATACAGCCTAAAGCCTACTGGTTCGGTCAATAAGGAATCATTTTCTTAAAAAAAAAAAAAAAAAAGGCAGGTGGATTCATCACAGTGACATGGGTCATTTTCTGGGATGAGCAGAAGCAAGCATCATTCTTACCTTCTTTCTCCATCATCCTCATCACTCACTCTCCACCAGGCACGGGGTTATGGGCTTTCCATGAGTTTCATTTAATTTTTGTATAACCCTGATGCCACAGGAACTTTTTATTATCTAATTTTGTGTAAACAGACCGGAGTACAGCTAAACCTGCCGAACACTACTGAGTAAAAGAAGACGGGCATGAGTTTTACTCTGGGTTTGGAGTTATATCCATAAAATGTTTCCGCCAGACACATTTCCTTAGAATGCGTTTAACATACTTTTGGGCTCTTCTGTACCTCCAAAGATAGAACTTCGGGGCATCCCAGATGATACTTTGCCATGTGCATTTGAATTTGCCTTTTATCTGGCAGTTATGTAAAGTTCTTTCATGAATCGAAAGTGGCAATCCTATGATGGCAGGGGTTAGGGGACAGGAGGGAGGATAGTAAAAGACAGATGAAGAGGGTGATTAGCTGTGGTCAAGAGGTTTCTGTTTCTAGATAAGTGAATATCTGTGCATCTGCCTGTATAATCATATTTTAATGAAACTGATGGCAGTTTAGGAGGAAAAATCAAACAGAATCTAACTTTTTTCTAAATTTAGCAAACCCTTGTACCTACAAATTCCATTTAGATTTTTGACTTGTTATTGAGTGTTATGGTTCCTAAATCTAATCATGAGTCCTTCTCTAATAGGTAATTTTCTGCTTTATTAGTCAGGGTAATAAGGCCCTTCTCAAAAGAAGAGAGACATGAAAAGCAGAAAGTTATCTTGGTTAGCTTGTTCTGCTTGCCTCTTTCAAAGAACTCTGTTGACAAGTGTAGGAATTACTGGCGCCAAGCCACGTGAAGGCTCAGGCAGATACTGGTATTCCCAGTCACCTGCTCAGGGCAGATTCTTACCATATCTTACCTGGGTTTTGAGACAACTTGCTGAAACCGTCTCCTCATCTTTGTTCCATCCTCTACCTTAGGGGTCCGCAACTTTCAGGTCGCAGACTGGTATTGGTCCGTGGTCTGTTAGGAACCAGGCAGCACGGCAGGAGGTGAGCGGCACCTTCTGATTCTCATAGGAGCGTGAGTCCTATTGAGAACTGTGCATGCAGGGATCTGGGTTGCACGCTGCTTATGAGAATCTAATGCCTATGATCCCCCTCCCCTCAGTTCACGGAAAAATTATCTTCCACGAAACCGGTCTCTGATGCCAAAATGGTTGGGGACCGCAGCTCTGCTTGACTCCAAAGAGACATGCGCAAATTACAAATCTGACCCCGCCCGGTTCTTTCTTTGAACACCCTCCTGTCTCCATGTTGTTTCTAGTAGCGCTTCTTCACCATAGTATTGAACAGCCTGGCGAGTATTGCTCCTTTGTGTGGGTGTCACAGGTCATGTGTTGCTAATAAAAAAGCAGGTACTAAAGTTTTAAAATTATTTTAAGTAAAATAGATGGGATCTGAGTTTACTATGGTTCTTGTATTTCTAATGTGTGTGGGAGAGAGAGAAAGAGGGAGGGAGGGAGAAAAGGAGAGAGAGAAAGACACAGAGATGGAGGGAGGGAGAAAGGGAGAGGGTGAGAAAGGGATAGGGAGAGAGAGAGAGAGAGGGAGAGAGAGAGGAAGAGATGATGCCATGACTGGGTAGGTCTGAGAGAGAGAGAGAGAGAGAGAGAGAGAGAGAGAGAGAGAGAGAGAGAGAGAGAGGGAAAGAGATGATGCCATGACTGGGTATGTCCTGGGAACTGTGTAAATTCATCAGCCTTACTCATCTGTGCTATGGTCTAATGGTTCCTGGTGTACAGCTCATAACTGAGGTTATCAAAAATTTTTGTAGAGTTTGGGAGTTGTGATTTTTAAAGTTATTAGCTTTGTCTCTGTAATTTTCCTCTTGGATATTTTCTAGATTTGAAAGGAGGCAAGGATACATGAAGAAAGCTCAAATATTTATATTGTATGTAATGATGCTACAAACATATTCTTGCCCATGATCACAATAGTTATGGTCACCAAACAAAACGGCAAAGTGGTAATAAAAGTAAAACATGCAAGAAGATAAGTCATATGAATAAAAAGTTAAAATCTGTATATTTCATTTGTGTCAATATTACATTTTTTTTTTTGCCTTTTTATATTACCTATGTAATGGGAGGCTTAAAAAAGGTGCTATTCTTTTTTTCACAACAAAACAAGATATTTTGAATGATTTTATGCACTAAGACTTTTCCATCTAAAATGAATTATTTGTTGTAATAAATGTCATTACTTAGGTGCTTATATAAAAGTGTTATCAATACCCCACCAGTCCTCCCAAAACGTCTCTCTTGCAGCCCTTGGCTTTATTTTCCCAAATAAATCTGGTGGAGGTGAGGAGTTGGAAAAGTCTGAAAGTTGCATGGAAAAGTCACCTGTCTTATGTCTCAATCTGAAATAAAAAGGTCAAGAACCATGCTCCCAAGGATGAGCCACGCATTATTTCTGATCTGATGACTACCTACCAGGATAGCCTGCTGTTTTCACTTTCGCCTCCACTTCTTTCTCATGTGGTGTTCTCACATACTTCGGGTGTGTCCTGCTTTCAGCATCCCAGGAAATCTCATGCATCAGTGATTTTTCTCATCCTCTTTCTTCTGTCTCCAACTGTTGACCTTGTCTTTACCTAGGAACTCCTGCTTTCCTTTACATGCAGCTTCTACAAGAGGTCTCTCCTAATGACTTTCCTGCCCCCCCCCACTTCTCCTGGGTTTACGATTTTCTCCAACCTTTACAGCACCCGATGTGTGGATGTGTGCCTTTCTCACACAAATTTGCATATTATAGGGAAGTAATGGATTTACCTCTGTATCCTCCCATTGTTTTCTAAGATCAGAAAGAAGTAGAACCTCTCCTTTTAATGACTTCTGTATGCCGGACACCTGAGATTTGGTAGGCTATCACAGATCGTGTTTCTTGAGAGGTAGGCTGCGAAATGGACATTGGAGGCCAAGATGTTGATGGAGACCGCACCAAGGAAGAAAGTAGGAGAGAGAGAAGTTGGGCTGGTTGCAGTCCCAGCAAAGTCCTCAGCCTACCTTATGGGGAAATGCTGGAGTTGGGATGATCTCCAGGTTGTTTCTAATTAGAGTAAGGGCGCTGGAGCTTTTCTGTCCTCAGGCAGGCTGGTTATTTTGGATGTTTTCTATCCCCGGAAGGAGGTGTGGCCTGAGTGAGGCAGCTGTCTTTAGTAGAGGCAATCCCCAAAGACTGACAACTAGGGCCCCCTGCTGGCAGCATTTCTAGCAGCTTGAGCATTTCTAGCAGCTTGAATCTTTTATTCCTGCAGGGAGACCTGGGAGGTACATCAGAGTGTCCACCATACAGGCATAACTTTTTTGTGAAATTTAACTGGAGAAAAGCAAAATGCCTGTGGTTTTGAGAAATTGGGGGTAAGGGGAGGAAAAGAAACACTTGGGCAATTCCAGCCGGCTTTATTCATATAAATGACTTTTAGTAAAATGGATATCTCTGAATAAGAAGATACAATTTTTAAAGACCCCTGAAACTTTAACTAAGCCTTCCAACCTTAAAAGCAGCAAATGCATGTTTTTAAAAGCAATTCCAAATATTGAAATTTCTGCTACTCATTCTATAAACATTTATTGACTACCCGAAATGTACAAAGCACTATAGTAGCTGATAAGATACCATTGAAAAAACAACAACAAGAGAAAGTCAAATACAAAGGAGATGTCAAACTACTCATAGATAAGTACATTTAAACAATTTATCTTAATCCTGGCTGGGCACAGTGGCTCATGCCTGTAATCCCACTCACTCGGGAGGCCGAGGTGGAAGGATAGCTTGAGCCCAGGAGTTTGAGGCAGCAGTGAGCTGTGGTCATGCTACCGCACTCCAGCCTGGCAACAGAGTGAGACTCCTGACTCAAAAGTGAAAAAAAGAAAAAATTGATCACAATACAAAGTAGAGTGAAATAATGATCGTGATGCTGGTACAAACAGAGTATGCTAGAGAAAAGATGTATTAAATCAAACTTGACTGAGTGATATATGTGTGTGCATGTGTGTGTCTCTCTCTGTGTGTATATATATGTGTGAGCATGCATGTATGTATGTATGTGCATGTATGTTTATCTGCATCTGCATTTGAGGTCTGACAGTTAAGTTCGTAAATTTGCCACTGTGTGCTTATGTTGGCAGCACTGTACGAACGACTTATTAAGGTTTCTTAACCTTGGCATATCAGTGCCTCACAGCTGTGTTTATACCAATGTGTGGCAGTGTCTTGTGAGTGGTGTTTATTTTTGTTGTTACATGTTTTTGTGTGTTATTGCAAGAATGTCAAAGCTTGAATTACAACAATGAACAAACATTAAATTTCTTCTGAAACTTGGAAAGAGTGACAGTGAAATTAGAGACATGTTAGTCCAAGTTTACGGGGATAATGCCATGAAGAAAACGACAGTGTACAAATGGATTAAATGTTTTTCTGAGGTGAGAGAAAGTGTCATTGATGAAGAGAGATCAGGACAATCGGTAACAAGCAGAACTGATGAAAACATTGCAAAAATTCATCAAATTGTACATCAAAATCATTGGCTAACGTAAGAAGCATAGCAGACCAAATAAACATTGATAGAGAAACAGGAAAATCTTAACTGAAAATCTTGGCATGAGAAAGATGTGTGCAAAATGGTCCTGAAGGAACTCTTGCATCACGACATTGCACCAGCACATGCAACACTGTCTGTGAGGCAGTTTTTAGCAAGTATGCAAATAAATGGATTGGAACACCTTCCCTACTCACTTGATCTAACCCCCAATGACTTTTTTCTTTACCTGAAGATAAAGAAAATATTGAAAGGAAGACATTTTTGTGGCATTCAGAACATCAAGAGTAGTATGACGACAGCTCTGTTGGTCACTCCAGAAAGAGTTTCAAAATTGCTTTGACACTGGCATTAGTGCATAACTTCCCAAAGGGAGGTTGAAAGTGACCATAGTGATTTTCAGCAATGAGGTTTGTCAGTCCTTGTGTGCGCATTTGTGTGTTCATGTGTGTATGCACATGCATGTGTGTATCTGTGTGTGTCTGTGTGTGTGTGTGAACACTTCTGGAATGAGATATCATATGAGTTAAGCTTTGAACCTCCAGAGATTTTGTTTGACCCTTACAGAAAATGTTAGCTTTTACTTTCTGCCCAAGATAATATCTCATTAAACTTTTATGGCTCTTGCAATTGCTGACCATCTTGCATTGGAAGGAGGGGCACTCCTGGCAAAACCCATAGTTGCCAATGAAATTAGAATCATCACTCTTCTCTTTATTCCCCTCCCAGACTCTCAAAATACATGACCATCATGACTGTCAGGCTTGATTTCTCTAGGGGAACAAGGTCCCCTAAATGGGAATGTATTTCAGGTCCAGGGTTGGACCTGCAGTCTCATCTTGCCTTCTGACTTTGTCCTCTGAGAACCTCCTGTGACTAAGAACATGTCTTTGCATAGGTTGGAGGTGGCACTCAGTTCATTTCCACCATGTCGGAAAGAGCCTTTGCTCATTTTCCTTTCACTGAGAGAGGCTCCCCTTCCTTTTAATGATTTCTACATATTTGCAGTTCCTTTGTTTTTCCTACCTTATCTTTAATTATTGCTCAGATGATAACAGCTCTGACGAATACGACATTATGTCTCTCTCTCAAAGGTTTAATGAAAGGGAAAAAATGGAAGCATAGTGAATTACAATAGCAAGGTACTAAATTACGCTTATGAGGCAGTGTTGATGATAAGGAAGTAGTTAAACATTACTTTGCTTAGAAAGAAATTGTTCTCAGGACCAATACTGAGTGTCAGCAAAATGAAAAACAATTGATTCATCAAGTTTGTTCCTCCCTGGCATATAGAGTGAGATTATTAGCTAGAGAAATTTATTCTAAAATCTATTTTAGTCAGTTGCTGTCTTTATTAACCATTTTCCTGTCAGTCCTGAAGTCCTATATTTAAAATTTCTCAAACACCAGTACCCATCTGTCTCTTCTGACTCTTCTGAAGTTGTTACCTAGGGATCCAGAGAGAAGGCCAGAAGACAGAAGAGCTGTAAATCTGTTCAGTTCATATTGATCCTTCCGAGTGGATTTAGCACCACCTCCCTGGTATCGTGCCACACGTAGACAAAAGCTGCCTGGCTCACATTTATCGTTTCAGGAAACAATCTGAATATAAGCTTTCCTTATAAAAATCAACTCCCCTTATTTATTAATACTGGCTACAGTTCAGGGAGAAGAGATGGCGAAAGTGCAGTGTTTAGGGGGAAATGTGTTGGTGTGTTCGTGTATGCACTACAGGACTTACTGCTGGTCCTCCCAAACCCTATTGGAAAAACGAAATGGAAAACTTCATTGTGTTGTAGCAGAAGGTCACACTGCTTTACCACCAAAATGAGAAGTTGGCATGAAAATATACAAAATTTGCTGGGCACGGTGGCTCACGCCTATAATCCCAGCACTTTTTGCCTAAGCCCGTGGGTTTGAGACCCACCTGGGCAACTTGGCGAGACCTCATCTCTACAATAAATAAAAAAAATTAGCTGGGCATGGTGGCGCGTGCCTTAATTCCAGCCACTTGGAAGGCTGAGGTGGAAGGATTGCCGGAGCCCAGCAGGTCGAGGCTGCGGTGACCGGGAGCATGCCACTGCTCTCCAGCCTGGGTGAGACTCCAACTCAAAAAAAAAAAAAAAAAAAGAAAACATACAAAATTTAATGATCAATTTTACATGAGAGTTTTTGTCCATTTTAAAGGTATTGAAAGAGGCTATTTAAAATGATGTGTCTAATTCATCCAACCTTTATTTTAGCCAACAAATGCCTCAAGAAGCTGAAGCCACACGTCCTCTATATTAGCCTCTTTGCTTTTTTAAAAACCACCTTTGTATCACCTTTGTCATCAAAGAAAATTAACCACTCCAATGTGCTATTCTGTTTTATTCCTATTAGTTTTGCTTCTATAAATCATTTATGGTCGCAGTTATAATTTGATTTAGTAATTAGTTTGCAAAGGGGGAAGAAAACCCAGCGTGTATATGGAACATATGAGGCAAACATTAAAGGAAATTGGTTTTTCATAATTGTTTCAGTGTAGCAGATATAAATCCCTAATTATACATGGAACTGGATTCTTGGGATATCTCTAACTGCCTTCATGCTCATCTGACTCCTGACCCAACCAGCTTGTTGGACTTTCAGGAGGAAAACTTATGTGAGGTCAATGATTTGTACTTGTTCAAAGGTTACTCTGCCACATAATTCGGGTGTCAGCAGAACTATGTCTTGCCTGATCCAAGATTTTGACGAAATCTGAAGGAAAGAAAAAGAGACACGGCAAGATTTTATTGCCTGGTAAATGGACAGATCCATGTAGGCTATGTCAGCAGAAGCGTAGGGCAAGAGTTCTTGCTGCTGTCTGAACTTTGCATTTCAAGCACATTGGGTTGGAAAACCAGCCCAAAGATAGCACAGAGGGAGATGACTTAGTAACGCTGGAGAAAGGGGGTGGCGGTTTTATCCTGTAGCAGTGAGTGATCACTAGGTTTGACAGTTTTACCTTGGAAGCCTCATCTCCTTCTCTAGTTAGAGTCCATTGAGTGACTTGAGAGTACATTAAAGCCTATTAAATCCTACTTACCCATAGTTGAACATGTGGTTTGCTCAGCTCAGAAGCGCCCCCCACGCACACACACATTCTGAAATGTCTGATTAAGAGGTTCTATGTCTGCTTCATGGAAAAAGTCGAAGTTTTAATATATTTTGGATATTTGTTATTTTTATAAAGTATCAATGTCTCTTGTTTTGCAGTTTTATCATAAAGGAATACATTCAGCTAGTTTTTGCCCTTTCTATATTATTTATATCCATATTTTTTATTTTATTTTATTTTTTTGAGTTGGAGTCTCACTCTGTCGCCCAGACTGGAGTGCAGTGGCCGCTCCCGGCCATCGCAGCCTTGACCTGCTGGGCTCCAGCGATCCTTCCGCCTCAGCCTTCCGAGTAGCCGGAATTACAGGCAGGCGCTACCACGCCCGGCTGATTTTTTGGTTTATTGTAGAGATGAGGTCTCGCTGCCCAGGTGGGTCTTGAACCCACAGGCTCAGGCAATCTACTCACCTCAGCCACCCAAAGGCGCGGGATTATAGGCTGAGCCACCGAGCCCAGCTTATATCCATATTTTTTTAACTCTAAAACTTACACTAGGTGGAGCCCCTTTGTTACTGCTCTGGTGTTAAAAGTCTTGTTTTTAACAACATATCTCTAACTGGAAAGCTACAATTAATCTGAGTACCCTGTCTACTTTAGACACATAAGAGCATTATCATCATTAAAATATTTTTACAAGTACCCAGGAAAGAGGTTATCCCTTATGCCTTCTACACTTCCTCCCCAAATGAAATTTGATGTTTGCAATGGAATTCAGAGCCTTCTAGCTCTTGACTTTGTGCTTTTGTAACTAGTGCTTCTCTGTAGTAAATGTTAATGGTGCTATGTATTCATTTTAATGGCTTTAGTGATTAGAAAGAAAATTGGTTTTGGCAGGGCTGTAAATTTTAAGGCTACCTCATATCGTTTAAAAATGAAAAAAAAAATCAGTGCCTTTTTTGGTTTTGCTTTTAATTGTAATTTTTTTCCCCTTCTCTCTGCTTTTTTAAAATCACTTCAGACATTGGACAAGGGGCTCCACCTAGTGTAAGCTTTAGGTTAAAAAAAAAATATGGATACAAATAACATAGAAGGGTCAAAAATTAGCTGAATGTAGTCCTTTATGACAAAATGGCAAAACAAAAGACATGGATATTTTATAAAGTGCTTTTATGGATCAGATTATTCACATAATTTGGGGACATTCTTTCTCATTCCTCCATTTCTCCACAAATTCTTATTTACCTTTTTAAAAAAGCAAAATTGCATTACTTATGTGTCTAAATGTAAATTTAGGTTATAAACATTACCTTTGCCTGTGGTGAATGGATTCAGATCCAATTTTCTGGTGGTGTAACAAGATAAGAATCTTAAATAAAATAGTTTGGGACGCCTCTACACTTAGTAAACTTAGAGACTACTGCCTGACTTCTTAAAATTTTTTTGTAAACAGGAGCTTAAATTTTAGCTTGACAATGTTATTTAGTAATTGTCATAACATCCTGCAATTACATTTAAAAATTTTTTATATTGCATCCAGCTTTGAGAGATTTGTTTACTTAGCAGCCACTAAGTGGAGTTGTGCTACTGTTGATTTTGCAACTCTTTACAACTTAAAAATAATCACTGTAGTAAATTATTGAATTTATTTTTTTCCTTATACAGGGGAATTTCTACTGCCTATATTAGTTGTCGGTGAGTTCTTAAAAGAGAATGTAAATATTAAAGCCTCCAGGGTTCTTATGCACACTGCCCAGAAAAGTCGAGACTTGGCAGATGTCGCAATAGAGAGAGTTTAATAATCACAAAGAGAGAGTTTAATAATCCTTGAGCAAGAAGATGGAAAAGAGTTCTCAAATCCAGTCCCCAAGAACTCAGAGGCTAGGGTTTTTAAGGATAATTTCGTGGGTAATGGACTAGGGAATTGGGACTGCTGATTGGTTGGGAATGAAATCAGCGGTGTTAATGTGGTCTTTGTTCACCTAGTCAGTTTTCTGGGTGGGGCTCAAATATCTCAAACATCAGTCTTAGGTTTATGATAATTGAGAAAGTTAAATATCTTCTGAAAAATGAATGTGGAAGAGAGAATCTCTAGTGATCAAAGCTACTCGCACACTTTGGCTGATTAAACTTTTGATGAGTTTTGGATACCATCAAGGAGGTTGGCATGACCTACATCCCATGTTAATCTTGCAAGGGGGTTAGGATGTGCGTGGAGGGAGAAAAGGTCCAAGAGAGCCTTATTGTTTGTGCTATGCTTATATCCTAACAGAATGTAGGCCCCATCACAACTCTACAGTCTTGTGGCCTTTTATTCATTTTATATAGGCTGTTTTATAAATATGTCTCCAAAGGACTAGATACTAGACTAAGGTGATATATACAGGAGAATGCCTTATCTTCACAGTAACATTAACACTCTAGAGTTGTGGAGAGCTGAGACGTTTCCTTGAGAAAAGTGTCCCCTCAAATATTTGAATTTTCTAATGTGCCGATTTTGCCCTCAAATTGGCCCAGTGATGTTCCAATGGAAGTATTATTACCTTGTGTGCCTACTGCAGGACATGTGTTGTGCATATGTGGTGCATTTAGTTCTCCTAACACCATGTGAATTAGAGGCACTTGAGATCTGTTTCACAGATAAGGAAACTGAAGCTCAGAGAAATCAAAAAGTTTATCCAGATTGTGTCTGAATGTGAACTCATATCTGTGTTTCTCCAAACATGCTTCCTCTGCATCCCATTACTAACCTGTGTAAAACTTCTAAAACCCTTCACGACTCCAAGTCTTCTTTCCTTTTCCAAATAATCATTGTTTTTATTAAAGATGCATAATGTGCTAGAATCCAGGGAGTTGGTACTGTGTCCTCAAGCACTTTCAGTTAACTGAGGAGATTGAGCACAGTGGTATTTTTTAAAATCATACATTCCTTTGTGCATTTGGTTAAGGGCCAAGTGTATGGAATCATCATCATCATAAAAGTACCATAGGATTTCAGATTTCTACAGGCCAGGGAACCTTCTTTTCCACCCCCTTTTCTCCAGCAATGAGAACCTTCCTTCTGGAATGGAGGTGACACAGTGAATCAAAGACTATTATCTGATACTGAGTTCTAATACTGTATTATCTAATACAGAGGTTCCCAAAGTTTTGGGGGTTGACACCCCTTTGCACTCTTAAAAAATCATTGAGGATTTACAAAGCTTTTGTTGAGATAGACTATAGCTTTTGAAATTTACCATTTTAGCAATGAAAAATAATATTTTAAAATATTTATTAATTCATTGAAAAAATAATATTAGTAAACCGATTGCATGTTAACTTAAATGACACATTTTTATTAAAATAACTATATTTTCCAAAGCAAAACAATTTAGTGGGTAGAATATAATTGTTCTATTTTTTATTTTCAAATCTCTTCAATGTCTGATAATAGAAAACAACTGTATTCTCATCTGCTCCTGCATTCAGTCCGCTGTAATATGTTGTTTTGAAGCAAGAAAACCCGACTTCACACAGAAATGTAGCTGGAAAAGAGAAGAGTATTTTAATTAGCCTTTTCAGATAATTCTTTGACCTTGCCAATTCATGAAAAGGTTTCAAGGAACCCCCTGGGGTTCCCTGGCCTCACTTCAAGAACTGCTGGTCTAAGTAAGATGAAGCCTAGTTTCAAATCTCAGTTCTTTTATTTCCCAGAGATGAAACCCTGGGAAGTTATCTAACCTTTGGCAGAACTATTAGAGAAATTAGAAACAAGGTTCTTGCAGGATCTGGCACACAGAAGGCACTCACACAAATGGTTGTGATGCCAGTGTGATGTCAGTGATGATGTACTGCTGCGGCTGCTGTTTCCGTGGTTGATTCTGTTCCTCTAGTCTTGGGTTGTAGGAAGACCAGCTTCCAGAATCAGAAAATAAGTCACCTAGCTTGGGGATGTCTAGGAGTAAAGCTATGTGGAAGAAAATGATACTACTAATTGATAAAGGATAATCCATCTCATTCCTGGTTATATGACTTCTGTCCTTCTCTTCCAGAATGAGGCTATTTGTAGGGTTTGTACAATCTTCCTAAATTCTGAATATATAACACTTAGAGAACCAGTTATGGTGGTTATGATTGCAGTACAAAATAGAACAAAGGTGGGTTTTATATTGTATATTCATGTGTAATATGAAATCCATTGTTTAACGTGTAATGATAATTACAACGTTTCCCCAAGTAACCAGTGGAATATGACTGCTATAGAATTGGAAAAAAGGAAAAATCACGAAATTCTGGAAGGGCTTTGCATATACTTTTCAGTGGCCTAATACACTGTCATGTTGAGTGAAGCCCCTTCCATCTACAATGGGCTGTGCTTATATTTTTCCATGACACTTTGGAAACAGTACCATGACTCTGACAGGTGACGCTAAAGGAATGTTGTAAGGGATTAAGCAGGGCAGTGGAGGGGCCCGAAGCCAAGTCGTATTTCAGGGAGCTAAATTTGAATGTTCGGTGTTAGAAAGATCTGAGGTTATAAGATAGTTCAGAAGGGTTACTGATCTGAGAAGCAGAAAGACCAAGGTGCGAAAGCCAAAGGGGACTTGGGGCGGGTCTGGTGGCATCCGGGAGGAGATTAGGAACGAATAGTAGACTGAAGTTAGAGCTGGGATGAGGCAAGAGGGAAACAATTTGGTCCAAGATGGATCTTGTAGACTATGTCCTTCCTTCCTTCCTGTCTTGCTGTCTTCCTTCTTTTCTTCTTTTGAGAGGGGTCTTTCTAGGTGGCCCAGACTGGCCTTGAACTCTTGAGTTCAACAGTCCCCCTACCTCGGCCTCCCAAGTAGCTGAGATAGATTATGCTTTTACATTTGGTGTTGCTTAGCTATAGGGCGAGTAGAGAGGGGAGATTTTAAAATGCTAGGGAAATATGCTCCTTAAAAATAATTTTTAAGAATGTATTTAAAAGGCTTTTGGAAAAATACCTCATTATCAAATCACTATGAAAGTGACCCTGTGAAAAGAATCTTCTATTGCTTTGTCAGAGGATGATGTAATGCTTTTTTATTTTAAAAGAACATTTTGGCCACAGGAACAAAACTGCCACAAGATATTTATCATTTGGAGGAAGAAAGAAAAGAGCAACAAAAACTCAACTCTCTGCTTGGGATGAGCAGAGATAAGGTATTCTTTCCTGTAATACTCTCAGTGGTGTCAGGTAAAACTGGTATTGCCAACAAGTTTGAATATCTCTGACTGAGACACATTTTTGTGTCTGTGATGGTCATCTACAAGTTTTAGAAACTCATAGGTGGCCTACTTAAGAGGACTCGCTAACTAGTGTGTGGTTAGACCCCAGGTCTCCTTCTTATCTGTGTACTTTGGTTAGGATGAACTCAGTTTCTGAAGGTCTCAGTCTACTTACTTTGAATACGGGAAATAAGATCAGTAATTCTCAAAATCTGGCCCATGGACCAGCACATCAGCAACACCTGGAACTTTTTAGAAATACATTCCTGTGCTCCATTCCAGACCAACTATAGGGGTGGCATTCAGCGATTAACACTCTGCTATGTTCTCTGGATGATTCTGCACATGCTACCATTTTGAGAGCTACTGGATTAGGTGATCTCTAAAGCCCCTTCTAGCTTCAGTGACCTAAGGTTCTGAGTCATATGGATTATTCCAGGCTTCAGGTAAGTAGTTGTCTGGACTAAAACTAATCAGAATATATCATTGATATTTTGAAATATTCAGAGGATGGAGACTAAGTTGGGTATCTCATTCCATTGTTTAACCAGCTCAGGAGACTTTTATCTGTCATTGTTTACATAAAAACATATTTAGAACAGTATTTTTTTTTTAAACTGCTTGGAGGATTACCTTAAAGATTTATTACTATTATGATTTATTATTATTATTTTAACTTTTAATTTTTTATTTTAAAGATGTGGGGTACAATTTAGGGTTAGGTATACAAATGTTCATTATGTAGATGCCCTTGTTGATGAAGTGTGCCTTCCCTTCCCCAGGCAGATTCCCACTACTGGCAATTCAGCTTCCCCGCTCCCCTCCCAGCAGTTTCCTGCTACTGCCAATCCTTTTCTTATAGTATTACGATAATTGTTCAAGGTCCACTTATAAGTGAGAACACGTGATACTCAGTTCTTTGTTTCTGTGAAAGATCACTCAGTATTATAGACTCTAATCCATCCAGGTTGCTGTGAAGTTCATGATGATTACCTTAAAGATTTAAAAAGAGCTGTAAAGATTCTCCAGAGCACTAGGGGTGGTGAGTGGAGTGGGAGAGTGGACCACATACTGGAATATACATTAAATTTATATACAATTTCTGGAGGTTCACAGACTCCCCAACACCTATCCATGGTCCTCATGGACTTGGTTAAGAAGAACTGACTTAGATAACTTTTGGGAAACAGTTAAGGAAAGTAAGCACATGTGCAGGGATTTTGAAGCAGAGAATCATTCTATAAATTTCCTCCAGTTGTTATTTTTTTGGTCAAGTACGTATCGAGCACTTACAAATGGGGAAGGCACTGTTTCAGGTCCTGGGGTGGGACACATCCTACTCCCTGCCAGCTTTCACACAATTATTGCAAAATTTTACAGAACAAATACCAAATGAGCAACCGATTCCTTCTGCTGGGAAATACTGGGGAGGAGTCTCTGCATCAGCTGACCTTCTGTCCTGCTAAAGGTGGAGAGAAGGCAGAGCACTCTTGAGCAGAGAGGATGGCAGGAGCAAGTGCTGGAAAACTGGAGGCTGCTCAGGAGATGTTTTGTTCCTGGCTTATGGGGAGGGTATGCTTCTGGGGAGGAGCGTTCAGTGAGGAATCTGTGACGCCTGCTAAGCTTTCTTCCAGGGCTACATGTCAATCTCTAAAAGGAGATGAAGTATAGTCTTTCCTTCCCACACTTACATTAACACATACAGTTCTCAACTTCCTGCTTTAGCTCCAAGAATTCTCTTGGAAACAAGGAATTTCTTCTGAGGATATTGGGTCTCAAACAATTAGGCCACTTTTCTTTACAGAGCACGTCATAACCATTTGCCCAGAAGTGATTGCCCAGAATTTTGAGCTGTATTTCTACTTCAACATTAAAGAAGCCAAAAGAGGGATCACTTTAGGACGTGAACAACTATTAAGTTGCTTACTGTCAATGTGACTAGTGTGAATTGATTAATTCTACGTACTTAAGTTAACAAGATTTTAATTAATTCTTACAAGATAATTTTCTCCTTATTTCCTCGACTGTTCTTATTAAATTGCAACAATTTTGTCCTGATTACCTCTTGTAACTCAACATCATATTTTGGTTCCATTCTCAAAGAAATAGGACTGTGTGAAAGTGTTTTTCAGACTCAATCAAATCTTCATCCTACATATTCACTGCTAGACTGTCTATATTAATGCTTCAGTACTCTCAGAAGCTGCTTTAATTCACAGTGAGTGGAACAAATAATTTAAAGAGCTTATTTTTGATGTTGTCTTCTAAAAGTTTGGGTGAAGGAGAATATTGCCTAGTCTGAAGCTGGATGTGCAATCCACCTTCAGAATATAGGATGATATAATTAAAATTAACCATGTTAAAATGACCAATTAAATGCATTTTTATTAAAAATATGTTATGTATTTCCATATATTTTATTGCAATGTAAGACCATAAGAGAAAAGGTGTTTTCCTATGTATCTCTTAATATTAGATTACACAGAATAAAAAAAAACATAACTTTATTTTGAGTGCATTGAATTTATTTGAGAAGTCACACCTAATGAAGAATTAGCACCAGTGGTGGGTAACAGATGCTTAGGAGGGGTAAATTATGCATTGAAACCATGTCTACACAATGCTAAAAACACACGTGCATACACAAAAACAGCCAAACAGTTAAAGATCTCTGGTTTTTTCAGTTGTTCTGGTCATTACAACCAACTAGACCCCATAGATTAAGCCAGTATCTCTGGAGGTTGGGCTCTGGCATTTTAATTTTAATTGGGGCAAATTTGTTTTCATTTTTATTTTAATTTTATTCTATCACAGTTTAGAGTTATGGGGTACATGTGAGGATTTACTGCATGAGGAAATTGTGTGCAGGTGAGGTTTGGGCTTCCAGCAGGCTGTATCTCCCTGACAGTGAACCTGGTACCCAGTGTGGTTGTGTGTCCCTTATCCCCCTCCCTCCCTCCCTCCCTCCTTCCTGCATCTTTTGTTCCCACCTTTGTGGTTATATGACCAGTGAACAAGGCCTGCTTACGAATGAGAACATCCTGGCATTGGTTTTTGAAAGCTTCCAGATGGTTCCCAAGGTTAGCACTAGCCTGCATGATACCTGCGTGGTTGTCATGTTTGGGCAGTGATGTGATTAATGGAAAGATGCCAACAGATACAGCCAAAAGATACAAAGTTGTTTTCTTTCTTCCTTCCTTCCTTCCTTCCTTCCTTCCTTCCTTCCTTCCTTCCTTCCTTCCTTCCTTCCTTCCTTCCTTCCTTCCTTCCTTTCTTTCTTTCTTTCTTTCTTTCTTTCTTTCTTTCTTTCTTTCTTTCTTTCTTTCTTTCTTTTTTGATTTATTGTAGAGGTCTCGCCAAGTTGCCCAGGCTGGTTTTGAACCTGTTGGCTCAGGTAATCCTCTCACCTCGTCCTCCCAAAGTGCTGGGATTATAGGCATGACCCACCACACCTGGCCTGTTTTCTTTCTTAATAGCAATTGATTTGAAGACATCTAGAGATGGCTACATAAAGCAAGAGGTAACACAGTGTATACCCAGAGATCTGACTTTCCAGTTCCCCAGAGTTCCTCATAGTGAAGAGCAACTGTGGTTGACAACACTCTTGTGGAGAGAGGACCTCCCAGGCTCAGGTAGCATCACTGGCCACCCTAACCTCAGCTCTGTTTACACTCCTGTCTCACCATCCTAGCCCCAGCCCCTCTGCCTCCATTCTGGGAAGCTTGACTTTGTATTTGCTGCTCACATGGTGCAAGTAGCTGGAACCACACCCCCCACCCCAATGCATTCCTGGGTGTGTGCTGCAAGACTGTGGGAGAAGCTCCCAGGAGCATCCCTCAGCCAGCCCAGCCAGGATTCCCAGGTCTCCAACTCCATTCCTGTCACAGTTAATCAGCAGTTTATCTGACTTCTATTTTTAAAACTTGAATTTTTTTCTAATCAGAGTTGGTTTTTTTTTGTAGCATATCTTTTTAGGTAGTTTATGCATCATCATAATTGGTTAGTTCATTGATTTCCCCTGCTTTTAAAAGTTGAGACACTGAAGGAATTTACCATTTTTGTGTAAGTCCAGCCCCTGCTTAGCTTAGTATTCCTCCATGGGAAAGAAATCTAGAATGTCCGTCAGACAACAGTTGGCCTGGCAGTTGTTTAGCAATTATTTCACTTTTCTGGGAAGGGAAGTGGCTATAAGAGATTACATCACATAATTATTTTGTGGTGTTCTGTCTTTCCTGAAAACAGTGTATTAAAATATTTTGAAAGTTTTTGTTTGATTTTACTTTTTCTACACTTGATCTTAGCCAAAAGGCCGAGAAGTGATTATTTCACTTTGCCTTTACTCTGGACTCATCTTCTTTACCCTTTGCTTAGGGGTCAGAATAAAGTGAGATTCTTAAGTAAGTTTTATGAAGAAAAATGACACATCCAAAATTTTAGCAGTTGTTGCTGTGCCATTTGAAATTTTATTTGTGTGATATTTCTTCCGCTTTTTTCCTCTAAGCAAATATCATCTCTCACTGTAGTCTGAATGATTGTGTTTCCCCCAAATTTATATGTTGAAATCCTAGCCATGAGGCCATAGTATTAGGAGACAGGACCTTTTGAAAGATGGAGATAGAGCCCCCATGAATGGGATTAGTGTCCTCATAAAACAGAGAGTGCCCAGGGGAGCTCCCCCACGCTTCCACCATGAGAAGATACAGCAAGAAAGTGCTGTCTTTGAACCTAAAAACAGGCCCTCACTAGACACCAAATCTGCTGGATCCTGGGTCTTGGGTTTCCCAGCCTCTCAAACTGTGAGAAATACATTTCTTTCTTTCTTTTTTTTTTTTTTTTTTTGAGTTGGAGTCTCACTCTGTCACCCAGACTGGAGTGCAGTGGCCGCTCCCGGCCACCTCAGCCTCGACCTGCTGGGCTCCGGTGATCCTTCCGCCTCAGCCTTCCAAGGAACCGTAATTACAGGTGCGCGCTACCACGCCCAGCTGATTTTTGATTTATTGTAGGGATGAGGTCTCGCCTGCCCAGGTGGGTCTCAAACCCGCGGGCTCAGGCAATCCACTCACCTCAGCTTCTCAAAGGTACAGGATTACAGGCTGAGCCACCGAGCCCGGCTGAGAAATACATTTCTGTTGTGTATAAGTTACCCAGTTTATGGTATTTTGTTACAGCAGCTCAAACAGACTAAAACATTTTTCTAAGCTTGAAGTGAAGAATCAGAGTCTGTGGATTCCATGAATATTAATGGAAAGGAGTCTAGTGGAAATGATGTATAGATGGCATTTTCATTTTGAATGTTTATTGATCCTAGACTTGGTTTTTTTTCCCCTCTATTTTTAAGATTATCATACAGCAAATTTGACCTTTTTGTATGTACTTTTGTCTGTACAGGTTTATGAAACCACCACTACAATCAGGACACAGACCAGGTCCATCACCACAAAATCTCCCTCATGTTGCCTTTTGTAGTCACACCCATCCTCCATGCCTAGCCCCTGGTAACCACTGATCTCTTCATCATTATGGTTTTATGTTTTCTAGGGTATCATACAAAGAGGTTCATTTATATGACATTATATGTAACCTTGTGTGACTGGCTTTTTACAGTCAGCATAACACCTTTGAAATTCATCCAGGTTGTTACACACATTAATTATTTGTTTCTTCTTATTGCTGAGTAATTTCATTGTGTGTGTGTGTGTGTGTGTGTATGTATATATATATATATTGCAATTTATTTAACCATTCCCCAGTTGAAGGATATTTAGTTTGTTTTCAGTTTTTGGCAATTATAAATAGACCCGTGAAAGTTTATTAACATACAGTTTTGTGAGTGTGTGTGTGTGTGTGTGTGTGTGTGTGTGTGTGAACATAGTTTTTACTCCTCTAGTCTAAATAAATGCCCAGGAATATAGGATTGCTGGGTTATATGGTAAGAATTTCATAAGAAACTGTACTTGGTATTGTCGTGCTTTTGATTTTAGCTATTCTAATAGATGTGTAATGACCCAGGCTTGGGCTTTAAAGGGGGGAAAGGAAGAGGCCCTTGATACTATCTTAGCTTATTGACAACTTTGCAAAGTCAGAGGTGCATTAGAACCTCAAACAGATATCCTTGAGAACCGCTCTCCTCTGGAACTCTGATCTAGATGGTTCAGGGGTCCCTGTTCTGCTCACTCCTGGCCAAGCTTTGTAAGCCCAATGTGAAGGGATTGGGGAAAGAGATTAAAAGGGTCAGAGCTAGCTACAGAAGATGGAGCAGTTTGTACCATTCCTCTGCGTTCTCCTATTTCCTCGTTTCTTCTTTCCACTCACTAGGAAATAAATGGGTATTGCTCTTCTTAATTCAAATTTTAATTCAGATTCAAATGTAAAAGTTGTTCCTTTTCATTCAAATTGCTGTCTACCCTGAGGATGACAAAACACACTTGACTCCACTGAACAGCGATGGAAGAAAAAAGTTCTAGCAAGAGGAAGTTGAAATAATCAAAGGATCTCAGTGTGTTTGTCTAGATCACTGTGCCACCAGCTGTGAATCTGATTAATGTCCTTGAAGCATCAGAGAGTCACTCTCCTGGCAGGATCGTCATTTAAAACAGCAGCAGGTCCAAGAAGAAAAAAGTGTGTGTAAAATTATGAGAAGTGACATATGTTTTTTCTTTTTCAAAATATTAGAAGAAAATATTGGCACAATTTAGAATTTGGGAAGTTGATAATTAAGGGACATGTATGAGAGAAGCCTGTGGTGTTACAAATGATAGAAAGGTTTCTGCTGTTTTCAGGAAGTTTCTTTTTTATAACAAGTTTGGATAAAACTACATAGAACTAAAGCAATTCTAAACATAATTAAATGTGCCTAATGGATTGCCATATCTTCATATGTTTTATAATCACATGACCAAAAAGACATTAAATTACTTACTTTATTGCTACATTTTTATATTGTCAAGTCATGATCACCTTAGGAGATACATAACCAAATAGCAACATAAATCAAATACCATTCTTACTAATCTTTCACAAGAGACTGGGCTAAGTTTAGTAAATTTTTTTGGGGGGGACTATTACTTGGGGGGGTGTTGACAGGAAAGTATATCTGATATAGTTTGCTGAACATTTTCAGAGTTTCTTGTAATGACTAGCTTTTATAAGAATACACCACATAATGAACTGACACCATAAAATTAGCTTTGAATTCTTCTCAATGGAAAGAGGAAATTATGATAAATTCTTTTTATGTTTTTAGCCACAATAAATTTCTACTGTCTACTCCTTTAATTACTTATGGGAACACAGTGTGACTGCATTTCTCTAAGTGCAATGTAACACAAGTATTGAAATATCCATCTCCCAAATTAAATATACTTTCTTGTCTACGGAGTAATCATTTTTTTTTTATTGAACTAAGAAGTCATAAATACTTGGGTGCCTGGAAATACATCTTGTAATAATTGACCCTACCTTTTATTGTCTTCAAACATAAAATCATATTTATTATGATTTCCACTTTGCAAGTGTCAAGATTTTACTTAAATATATTGTTTTTTTCTCAATTTGTCACAGAGCCTATAGAAATAGGAACCTATGCTTTAATTACAGTGGGAAAGACAGTCTTTAGCTCTTGGAGGCACAGTCCATGTAACAGATGTTTGAGGCACAGTCCAGGTAACAGACGTCTGGTGTTTGCTCACCAATGTAAACTTTGTGACCTTGGGCAATGTAATTAACCCTCTGTGCCTTATTTTTCTCATTTGAAAATGAGCATGGGACTTTTACTTAAATCTCAGGTATGCAAAAAGTAGTAAGCATTGAACAAATATTTATTGAATAAATGAATGGATCTGCAGTTTTATTTCTGCTTTTTGACTCAAGATTGCTATATATATATTC
Organism: Carlito syrichta; assembly: GCF_000164805.1. Classification (NCBI taxonomy): domain Eukaryota; kingdom Metazoa; phylum Chordata; class Mammalia; order Primates; family Tarsiidae; genus Carlito; species Carlito syrichta. The sequence continues at coordinate 374,995 of NW_007245931.1, forward strand.
CATGAATATATAGATCATATATAAAATATGTATATGAATATATATGCTTTTTAGTATATATTTATACATTTTAAATTTATTTTGTTATTGGTGTCATAATATTTCAGTGTTAGTGTATTCATTTGTAATTGAGGGAAGGTCATTTCCACACAATTGAAGGCATATTTAAAAACATCTTTGTTCATATAACTTTTTTCTTTTGAGTTGAATCTTGAGAGTACTGATTCTAAAATTGGAATGTCTAGGTCCCAGGCTGGGATCAATGTTCTGACTCTTATTGACTATTGCATGGTTGTTCTTCAAGTTTATCGCACTCATTTACAGGAATTTATGTGATTCCTTGCAACTCCTGCCAACATTAAATTTACTATTTTAATCTGTGTTTCCTAGTTCAGTAGATGCAAGATGGTACCTTATATTTGTTTAATTCATGTTGCCTTCATTGTCTGTGATGCTGACTATTATTTAAAAATGAACTATTTTAGTTTTCTTTGTGTGAACTGCATTTTATGTGTCAAGTTGATGTTAGGTATATCTTAAGGGATTTAAGTAGTTATTTTTAATAGGATTACATTCACAATAGGTAAGACATCAGTGTGATAATTGTATCTGTTTTATTTTCATCTCATGTTTATGTCATACAGAATTCCTTTATTTCACTATAAAGTCATTTAAAAGATGAGTCAGACTAACATACTCTAGCTTTTCTCCAGAATTCAAATTTTCTCTCTCTCGTTCTCATTCTTTGAAGCTTTTGTGGGTTGTTTTTACACCGTTTGGCAATTATTGTGAATGGTGTGGAAGAACAGAAGTGGAAAAAGAAAGAAGGAATTTTATGGATATTCATGGTTTATGCTGCCAGTGTGCCTAACCCAGATAGTCTTTTTCCAAATATAGTAGCTCCACTGTATCCTCGGGGTTACATCCCAAGAACCCTGGTGAGCACCTGAAATCTCAGATAGTACTGAACCTTATGTGTACTATGCTTTTTTCCTAAACATACATACCTATGCTACAGTTTAATTTATAAATTAGGCACAGTAAGAGATTAAGGACAGTATCTACAAATAAAATTAAACAATTATAACAATATACTGCAATAAAAGTTATGTGAATGTAGTCCCTTTCTCTTAAAATTATATTTTCAGACCACAGTTGACCATAGGTCACCAAAACTGTGAAAAGAGAAACTGCAGGTAAAGGGGGACCATTTATATGAGGCCCACAGTCATTTCATTAATTCCTACCCTTCTCTGCTTCTTTCTAATTGTTCCTATTTCCATAAAGCTGCATAAAATTATTCTCCTTACTAACTGAAAGAGTGACTTTTCGGAGTTAATGTTCATACCCAAGATATATTATCACTTATTTGATTGAATTTTATAAATGTTACAAACCAAAATATGCAATTTAATCATAATTACTCAGGATATTTTAATATGTTAAGGTCTTACTGCTTATTCTTGTACAGGTACTAGGTTAAAGAATGCGAGCCTTCTAAACAGATTAAAAACTGCTGATCATAATTACCTGGGACCCTTAGGGCTCAAATTGTGTCTGTTTTCCAACATCTGCCTGTAAATGCATTACATTGTCAGGTTCTATGGAACAAACTGAATAACCAAGTTGCCAAATAACTTAAATTAGGAATAACTTAAATTACCATACATGAAATCCTTTTTATTTCAAATACTACCACACACAGAAAATCATAATATAATAAAATTCATTGATTTTTTAAAAAATCCTTTAGACTACTTACTTATAACATATGTTCCTTAATTCTTTCAACTTTTCTGTCATAGATTTGGTCAAATAAATGCTTTTTAAAAATCTGACACAAGGCCGGAGGCCGAGGTGAATGAATTGCCTGACCCCGCAGGTTCGTGACCCGCAGGGGAACTTGGCGAGACCTCATCGCTACAATAAATAAAAAATTAGCTAGGTGTGGCAGCACGCACCTGTAGTTCCAGCTACTTGGAAGGCTGAGGCGGAAGGATCGCCGGAGCCCAGCAGGTTGAGGCTGTGATGGCTAGGGGCGTGCCACTGCACTCCAGTCGGGGCCACAGAGTGAGACTCCTACTCAAAAAAAGAAAAATTTGTCACATATAGAATTTGCTCTAGCTGAATTATTGAAGTAAAGAAAGAAATTTACCATTTTTCAGCTTGATTTCTGGATGCTTCAGTCAGGACCATCATAGGATGTGGAGTCACCTTCATCTGTGAGTTTTAGAGAATGAAATACGGGGAATTTTACAGAGAGGTATTAAAAAGGAAACGAACAAGGTGTTGAGGCACCCAAGTGGGAAGAGGGAAGTATAGTGGGAAGTTGTTACCAGCCCTAGAGAAGGAAGTAGTCTTAACAGACCCCACTAAGAGCTGAAGTAGTAGGAGGAAGACCATCTAACAAGAGCTGGCCTTGTAAAGGGATGAAGCCAATGGCAGAAACTTGGCACCCAAGTAGGGAGAGAGCCTGGAGGACATACCCCAACTTCTCTCACTAGTCCTTTAATCTTCATAGCGCCTTCTATTGGCCAAAGTCAATCCAAACCAGAGGGTCAGGGAGCCTGAGTGATGTAGTTCATGGGGTGGACCCTCCCTCCAACTGCCAAGTACAGAGCACAGCAGAGAAAGGTGGGAAATGATTCTGGGATCTAAATGGGGAAACATAAACATGGCAGAATTTTGAGGTTCTCTTTGAGGAAATCTGGTAATCATTCAGAGGAGCAGTGTTCAGTAGAACCTTTGAAATAGAAAAAATTAGCCGGGCGTGGTAGCGTGCGCCTGTAATTCCGGCTACTGGGAAGGTTGAGGTGGAAGGATTGCCGGAGCCCAGCAGGTCGAGGCTGTGGTGACCCGGAGCGGCCACTGCACTCCAGTCTGGGTGACAGAGTGAGACTCCAACTCAAAAAAAAAAAAAAAAAAAAAAAATCTGTACTTGCATTATTTGTTTCAAAGTTAAATATTTAAGATCTTTCTATATTATTTGAGTAGCAGTAACAAGTGGACACAAGAACACACATTGGCAATAGTTTTTTCCACAGCCAAAACCCAACATCCACTACTTACAATTTACAAAGGCAGACTCCAATCTGCAACGTTGGAAGAATTCAAAAAGAACAAAAGCTAAAATGTAATCATCGCACCTAGGCAGGTTTACTTATTTTTCTTTTAAATTTCAGTTTCTGAGTCTTCTTTCTTGAAAAGTATCAGACAATTCCTGAAGGGATAAAAGGATCACTGTGTTAATTTTTGGGAAACTGTACCCTTCTCTAAACAAGGCAACCATTGACTGAGACAGTAAGAGCCACACAGTCCTGCGATCCAATTTTCTGAGTCATCGTCTCATGCTGTACTTTGCATTATATTCATTTTTTTATTCAAGACAGTCTTCTCTTTGAAGCTGTATGCATTTGGTTTTCATTTGCTACAGATTTTTGCTTTGAAGCAGATGAAATAATTTTATACTTTGGTATGTCTCACCATTGGTGGTTGTAAGTTATTTTAATATATTTACTGTTTAGGGTGGTAAAAATTCTTCCCTTTGCAATAAGAAACATAAAATATTACGCAGAGACGGTAACTAACATTTACTGAACAGCTATTACATGCCCCAATCCTTTTACTTTTTTTTGTTAGTTCTTTTCTTCATACCTCATTTTATTCCACAAATAATTTTAGAGTAATTTTTATTAACAGGTAACAGTCCTTACAACAGCTATCTTCTGTGGGTGATATTAATTTTACTTTACAGATGAAGAAAAGAAGATTCGGAGAATTTAAGTAAATTTTAAAACATGAAATGACTCAAATATTTAACTTAAAACTTGCTGTTTCCCCAATAAAAATGAGATGATCTGCTAATATTAAATGCTCTATCATGAAAACAACAAAATATGACTTTTACCAATATTGAATATTTTCAGATTGTACTTGCTATTTTTTTTTTAGAAAGCAGGATTTATTTAGAGGACAGAAAAGCTCCACAGTGGGAGGGGACCCAAAAGAGTTGCCCAGATTGTACCTGCTTTGAATGGGATACATTCTATTGTAGTAAATTCATGCAAGAAATTTTGGATCTGCTACAGATAGGCCCTAGCTGATCCTTAGGGACTGAATCTAAACAATAAAGGCCTTAGCTATTGGCCAGTTTCTACTATGTCTTCATTTCCAGCGGCATCATGGGTAGAAAGCCTATGCTTAAAAGATACAGTCCAGGTCAGAAACATGTTGGGGAAATATTGAATTATTTTCAAGAGCCATGTCCTTTAAAATGGTTAATCCAAAAGTTTCAAAACCATTTATCATATGAAAAAACAAAAAACCAAAAACCCCAACTCCTCAATTCTGAGATGCTGTGTGATTACCCCATCAATTTAATAACAGCTTTTTGGGAGGAAAACACCATCACATTAAATATATGAATCAGTTTCACATCCTGATTTCAACATGTTCACATATTTGCAGAAAAGTTCATGTTAAAAATGAGGAAATAAGACATTGCTTCTGGCATAGTTTTCTGGAAGTAAACTTTTCCCCCTATGGTCAGTTGCATCCAGATGATATTTAGGAAACAAACAGGAAAGAAAGCGGTCAAAGCCTGTTGATTTTGAATTGTGCTACTCTTAATGACTCCTTTAGGCTGTGATTTGGGTAATAGGGTCATGACTGGAGCAGTGGGCTCTGTGGGTGGGGAAGGCCTCTTAAGTAAGATAGGTATGGAATAAAATTAGGAGTCAGTCACTAAGTCACTGAAATTCTCCAGATCCTTTATACAAAGACCAATGCCTATTTCGTGAGACTGTTGTGAAATTTAGAAGAGCGAATGTCCTTTGATTACCTTGCTCAGTACCTGTCACATGGAGAGGACACTTACTGTGTTCTCAACAGTTGTCTGACCTATTGATCTTAGCCGCCCTACCTGAGAGTTTAAATAGTATACTAAGAGTAGACACAAAATATTATATCCCTGGTTCATCTCTCCATCTGCATCTCAGAAATTACAGAATGGTTTTAAGGTCTGCCCATGTCTTTTCACCAGGTTTCCCCCCACATTACAAAAGTACTGTCTCATTGCCATGGTCCTTTCAGTTACCCTGTGGTAGCTGCTTTGCTGACCCCTGCCATGATGCCCACAATGACTCCTGGGAGGGGCCAACCACTTCTCTTGGGCATGCTTCATAGCTTCTGCTGAGACTCCAGCATCTGACTTTGCATTTACACTTTATGACAGCCCCTGTCATTCTACGGGACATTTAAATCTAGTGAAAATCATTGCTTAGTTTCTACATCCAACTCAGTCACAAACTATCTGTATAGAATCAATAACGTTACTTAACAATTTAGGTCTCAATTTCTTCCTTTCTAAAATGAGGATAGATAGAATAGCTTTTTTCTTGGGTCCTTTCTAGGACTGATGTTCTCTGTGTTAAAATCATTTTGGCCCTTGTAAAAAATAGCAAGTTTCATTTGTAATATTTAGAAAACACTAGTTTTAGTATATCCTTAAACATACACTGTTTAGCATTTAAAAAGTAAACATCTGCTTAATGTTGGAAGAAATTAAATTGTAGACTCCAGATGTGGTTCAATTCTCCATGGAAATATATATTTAAATCACAGTTCCTTAACCAGCCTTGAGGCAGCTGCCAAGTTTGTGGTTCTCCCCCACGATTCTCTTTCTTTACCTGTTTTCCCCTCTTTGTGAGATGAAGACTTTTGTGAAGTAGTCCCAGCCACTCTGTTTGCATCTCCATTTCATCTCTGTTGGGCAGCTTCTAGCCCTGTAGGTAGTATATAGTGCCTCTACTACATTTCCCTTATGATAGATAAGCAAAACCCAGTGACCCTTGAGCCCTGTTGTCTCACTCAGTATTCAATCCGAGAGAAAACCCTTGTGGTCTTTGAATTCAAAATCTACTAGGAATTTCTATTGAGATACCCTAAAACAATCTTTTCCAGTTTGACATAAAACCCAACATTCCAAATCTTTATTTTCTTATTTTTTTCCTTTTCTCCTTTTATGTGAAAGATATAGGTGACACCATAATATCTTAATTTTTAAAAGTTAAATTTCTCTGTTTTGAAGATATGAAAGATGTTTGATAAAACATAGTAGGTTTCAACCATGTAGGAGTATGGCAGGGGAGGAGGAGCTCTCATTTACTTTTTCACCTAGTAGAAATGATATTTGGTTCTTCCATGTTGAAATATTAAGGGTTTGGGGGTTTTTGTTTGTTTTTCATTTATGCGTGCCATTTCCAACTCTCACCCATCTTACTTACTTAGATCAACAGAAAATGATAACTCTTTTTTCCTTTTGATATTTTCTATATCTAGCCTCTTAAAATTCTATTTGAGAGATTGTTCTTGAACTCACTGGAGAACTTTATATGAGATACTCTAAGGGCAAACCCCCAAAACTAAAATGCCCCAAAATAAGATATGGACACATTACTACAAGAGAGGGATTGGCAGTAGCAGGACACTGCCAGGGGACTGGAGGGGCACATAACATCACTAAGGGTACCTGATCCTAAACCAGGGGAAGTGAGGACCAGTGGGAGGCCCAAACTTCACTTGCAAGTAAATTACTTATGTACCTAATCCAGACTTGTACCACACATCTTCATAATAAAATAAAGTTAAAAAAAAAAAAAAGATGTGGAAAGCCAAATTTAGCAAGACTAGATTTTCTATACATAATTATACGTCTTATTATTTTATGATAATAATGCTGCCATTCATTAAATAGTAACATTGCCATTTCAGACCCATCCATTAGACATTAATATAATTAAAGCTAATTATTTCTTTATTTGGTTGTGTCACACCACAAAGTCTTGATGGATTTTTTCCCCCAAATTTAGAAAGATCTGACTTCAAATGTTGGCAGATAAGCTTCCTCCAAATTCACTTTGAACCACGAGAAGGATGCATTACAAACACAAATGATTTGTTGTGAGTAGGAGCCCCACAGTGAAAGTCATGGGGCCAAGTGCTGCAAGGGTCTTACTTTTATTTTAAGGCAAGTTGCTTCCCATGGACAACTCTTTGTGGTATGTGCTGGAGGGAGACAAAGCAGAAAGCTAATGAATCTCTTGAGCAATGCTGGGAGAGATAGGCAGCATTGTGTGTGTGTGTGTGTGTGTGTGTGTGTGTGTGTGTGTGTGTCTATATATGTGCATGAGTGTGTGCCTCTTTGCATACATTGTGTATCTATACATGTCCGTATGAGTGTATAGCTATACATGTGTGTTCATGTACCTATACATGTATGTATGAATGTGTGTTAATATGAAGTATATATGAGTGTAACTACATATGTGTGTGCATATATACATAGATGCATAAGCATACATATCTGTGTACAGGCGTGTATCTATATATGTATGCCTGTATATGTGTGTGAATGTGTTTGCATCTGTGTGCATGAGTGTGTGTGTGAATGCATCTATACATGTATGTCTACATGTGTGTATGGGTTGTGTATAGATGTGTGTCTACATATATGTAAGTACATATCTATATCTGTATGAGTGTGTCCATACATATATGTCTATACATGTGTGTATGAGCGTGCATCTGTACATATGTATCTATACAAATGTGTGTATGTGTTCATCTATATGTATATGTTCATAAATATATGTATGAATGTGTCTACACATTTTTGTATATGTGTATATGTGTATATCCGTACATATGCATCTATCCATAAATGGGTGTGCATAACAGTACAAATGTGTATATGTATATGTATTTTATTTATTTCATTTTTTGAGTTGGAGTCTTACTCTGTTGCCCAGGCTGGAGTGCAGTGGTACGCTCATGGCCCCTGGAGCCTCAACCTGCTGGACTCTGGTGATCCTTCAGCCTTCCAAGTAGCTGGAACTACAGGCGTGCACTACCACGCCCAGCTAATTTTTTTAAAAGTTTATTGTAGAGACGGGGGTCTCGCCAAGTTGCCCAGGCTGGTCTCGAACCCGTGGGCTCAGGCAATTCACTCACCTGAGCCTCCCAAAGTGCTGGGATTATAGGCTGAGCCACTGAGCCCAGCCTAATTTGACATTTTAAAGCATGGAATACGTACCTGTGAAACCACCTGCCAAACAAAAGCTAGGATTTTGGCAATAACCTTCACCTAACCATTTGGTTGTTCCCTCATCTCATGCCCTGTCTCCACCTAACATGGACAGCATCCTGAATTTCATGTGTATTATTCTTTGACTTTTCTTTTTATGCAAACTTATTAATAAGTATTCTGAAAAGGAAATTTTAAATTATAGCTGTTTTATACTTTTTAAAAAGACTATCCAGTTGCATGTAATTCTTTGAGATTTTTTATTGTGGTTGTTCTTTTAATTATGATATGCTATAGTACGTTTATTTTGTTCTACTGTTTAATATTCCAGTGTAAAAATATACTGTGGTTTATTTATATGTCCTTTTGTTGATGGGCATTTGGGGCGTTTTCAGGATTTCACTTTGTGGAGAGAGCTATTTTAGCACTGTTGAAGGGAACTGTAACTCCTTACACATGTGTGCCAGAGTTCTATTGGGTAGGAATAGAATTGCTGAGTCATAAGCTGTGTGACTGTTCAGCCTTAAGAGATAGTACTGAATTGTTTTCCAAAATGGTTGCTTTGGTTTCCACTCTCATTGAAATATGGATCCATATTCCTTCTGATATGTGGAATTGCCTGCATTTGTGGTTCAGTAGTAGAAATACAATACTTGGAATTGTTCGAGTTTTTCATTTTTGCTAATTTAATGGGTGTAAAATTTGGACTCTAATTTACATTATATGACATTACCCCTCACTGAGGTATCAATGTACACTTCTCTGACCATTGAGGATGTTGACTACCTCTTATACTTATGGGCAAGATGTGCTTTCTCTGTCATGAAATGCCTCCTCATAACTTTTGATCATTTTTCTGTTGGTTGTTTGTGATTTTCTTACTGGTTTGTAGGAGTTAGTTACTCGATCACTTTGAGATCATTTCCGTATCTATAAAAATGGGGATGATTTTTCACAGAGTTGAATTAGGATCAAATTAATGTTTCTATATGGTACTGTAGATTCTGGCATCTGGCATAATAGACAACAAAAAAAATGTTACTTCTCATTCCCGCTGGTCCTTGTCCCCTTGAAGCTTTCCATCGGTGGAATGGCCTTGTTTGAAGCGGCCTCGCTTGCTTAGTTTTTGTTTTTGTTGTTTGCTTATTTGGTGTGGCCAGTGTCATCCTACTAGTATTATTATACTTTAGGGAATAAAGCAAGTTAAATGAACTCAGACTTCCTTGGAGAAAATATGGAGAAAGCAAGCAGAAAGGAGAGATTCAATGGAGTCCTTGGCAAAATAAAAGGAAAATTTACTTAATTATTCCGTTGATCTCATTAACTCTGCTTATAGATGTTTGAAGTGTGCATTAATATGACAATTGGGAAAACTAAGGATTGAAAAAATATACGTAATTAAACTGATGACTTGCTACCAAGAAAAAGACTCCGTGATGATCTTAGAAGCCAATGGCCATAGGTGGCCCTGACACTTTAGGTTTCTGCTTCTGTGTTGCTGGGCTCTCCTTCCACAGCACTTTGGAGAGGGCTGCACAGTCATGCTGAGATGCTATCCCGGGAACCAGGGAAGATATTAGAAGAAAGATCTGAGGGACACCATAAAATGCTGTGCAGTTATTGTTTCTTGCTCCTGGCTTGATTTTTGGAGTGTTAAATTTAAGAAGAGAATCTGGATGGGATAGTAAAGCGATTGCTTTTTCCACTCTGGATATTTTTGTGTTTCACTGAGAATATTCCTGGAGGAACAGAAGCTGGAGAGTCGATGCTACAGTAACTTTGAAATTGCTGCACTGCAGCATGCCATCTTTCATCTGTCTCTATCTGTGCTCAAAGTCCCTCTTAGGATTTGGAGGTAACATTTTTGGATTGCTAACATTAATGTATACTTATGAGAAATGACCATTGTTAGTGATTATAACTCTGGTTTTGATACATATTTAAACAGATCCACATGTCAATTCAACCAGCGATATGTGGAATTTTTCTTCAGTGCATGACTCTTAAAATGTTTACTCATTCACGACTTGGCTGTGCGCGTTGTTCTCTAGATTTTCTATGATTTGAAAGCTCTGCTTTTCAGTTCTTAGTAGGAAAATTTGGAAATGAAAACAGATGAAGTTTAGCTACAGTGTCATCTTACCTTTCCCTTTGTCCTTCCTAGTACATGTCAGTCTGACCGATTTGTCGGAAATTCTTTGCTCTGGGGACACATGCTTGAAGAGTTTGGGAACAGCTTTTAGTTATGATGGCAATTTCATTTCAGGAAGTGGTTAAAAGAAAAGTTTGAATGCTCTCCAAAGAAAAGGATGCCCCCGTACTTATGCCTAGACTTTGCAGGTCACCAAGTTGTAATCCATTTTCCTTTTTGCCAAGAATTACACAGAAGAACAGTGAAATATAATTTAAGTTTATTTCACAAGTAATTGTAAAAACAACTGGTAATCCAACTTCACTGATCTATGGAAGTTACCTAAATCTCAAAGGGATGGGGCTGCCTATAAACCCAGCTCAAGAACCTATTTCAGGCTGGAGAGTCTTATGCACGCGCCCCTCAGTGGATTTGCCTGTCTTCTGTTGATGCTTGGAAAAATATGTTTCAACCGTCATTGGCATTAGAAGTGCCTAATTAGCAAGGTTTGTATACAGAAGCAGGGGTAAACTCAGAGACGTATTTCAATAGGCTCTTGTTGAAATCTTCTGCTCTTGATATGTGTTTAACAAAGGGGGTTCTTAGTGTTTCAGAAGAGACTGTTTCCTTTGTGTCACCTGCCTCATCCTGAGGGCCATGGGTCAATGGCTGGACAGGAACCCAACCCCTTTCCTGCCAACTACTGAGTTGCTGATATCTTTTAGTTTTTTTCCTGACAATAACTTTTAAAAACAATACTATTATCTGAGAGAAATAGCTTATTATATTTGAGTATTATTCCTATTTTTGTAGCATATTATATATTCTTTTAAATGTCTAATTCGATCTTATTTCTCACATTTTTGTGAATCTAGCAATTTTTGCAGAACTGTACAAAATCAACTATCCATGATAGAAGTTAAAGGGAAAACAGGCCTTCCTTAACAGAGCTGTTTTGCTTTACAATGAACTGTGATAGACTATACTTTTTAGTAGTAAATTGCTAAGAAATTACTGAAAATTAAATTCTTGTACCTGGATGTTCTTGCACCTGTAGTTTTATTCACATCGTAAATGTAAGGATAGTAAGGATATTTTATGTGTTGAGGATATTAAAACTAAGAAAGGTTGTGAATTACTCACAATTATATAGCAAATGGCAGAACATCCAGGGCACTAAGAACAGAAACCAGTTCTCTTGATTGAGAACTTCTCCCCTATGAACTGCCATTCCCCACTGCACAAATGGTGATGTAATTGAAGTGGCAGGCATGCACTGGAATCTAGTGGTAATGCTTGGAGAAGTGATGGTATGGGCAGTTATGAAGGATTCTACAAATTAGACAGGAAGGTCTAGAAATGATGTAACAGGTTGTAAGAAATGTGTGTGTGGTGGGGGGGAGGGGTGATAAGGGAAGGGGGAGTCCCAGGTTTTGTGACTTGCTTGCAGGACTCACAGGACTCAGCATACAGCCATATTTACAGTTAAGGTTTATTATAGAGAAATGATACAAAGCAAAGGGAAAAGTCTTGGAAAAACCCTATGCAAGCTCTCCCAGGGTAGTTACATAGGACATGCTTAATTCTTCAGCAACAAACTGGGACAACTCATGGGAAATGTTGGGAAGCTTATTAGAGACTCAGAGCCCAGGATTTTTCCTGGGAGCTGGTCATACAGGCAGCTTCTGCCCAATAGGTGTCAAAATTCCAGACTCCCAGAAGGAAAGCAGACTTTCAGGATAAACCGTGTTGCTTAGAATGGGAAGGGGAAACATTTTAAGTTCTGGATATATTGACTTTGAGAGGGAATCAAATTAGAATATATATAAAACATATATATTTATGTGTGTGTATGTGTGATCACAAATGAAATATACCCAAGATGTCAAGATTTTGGCACGTTACATTTTAAAAATACTGATTATTTTAAAGATTGTGTACATAGAAAATCTCAAGTGTAATGATTAGAGAATTAGTAAATCATGTAATTAGAGAATGAGTATTAAGAGGGAATTTTGATTTTGTATTAGCTGTGAAGAACACATGGCTAACAGAGATAATTTTAACATAAAATATTATTTTATTAAAAGGTATATGTATTAGGTAATTTTTTTTTCTTTTCTTTTTTTTTTTTTTTTTGAGTTGGAGTCTCACTCTGTCACCCAGATGGAGTGCAGTGGCATGCTTCCGGCCACCGCAGCCTCGCTCTACTGGGCTTAGGCGATCCTTCCACCTCAGCCTTCCAAGTAGCTGGAACTACAGGTGCACACTACCACACCCAGCTAATTTTTGATTTTATTGTAGAGATGAGGTCTTGCCAAGTTGCCCAAGCAGGTCACTAGGTAATTTTTTCAAAGATCCTGAATTAGCTTGGTATTGCACTCACCATCACTCGTTGAAGTTAGGTAATTCTTCATGTGAGTTGTCTAACCTAGTCTTGATTTTTTAAAAATATAGGTAGCTTATTTTTTCCTTATTGCAAGTATAATATGAATAATAATAACATTTATAATAACAATTAGAGATTTGATTCTGTGTGGGACTAGGATCCTGATGGGTATAAAAGGAACATAAGAAATGGTGTCTGCTGAGGTAATGTGAAGTGTTCAGGTGTCTGCTAGTGAAACTGTGCATATACAAGCTTCCAAACATGCTCACTTAAAATCTCGCTTCCCCAATGATGACCTACACTGTATGGGTTAATTTCCGCTTCCTTGGAGTATGCATACCACGTCCCTAGCCTTAGTGGCTTCTGAGGGTCCATATCTTTAGTTATATTTCCTCTCTGTAGTTACTAAATTACATAGTCAAATCCTATTTATGGGAGATATATGACTGCTTTCGATTAGCAATATCACCATTTTACTTGGCCAAAGCAACTGTTCTATATTTCTCATGTGTTCTATTTTTAATGAAGCTGTTCTCTTGCTTGGACGGGTAGAAAATATACGTAGTAACAGGTTTGGAATAATTTTTGGATCACATACGTGTGTGGGCCAAATGTGATGCAGTAGTATTGCAGTAATGTGAACAAAACTACTTCATAAATATGTATTGTGGAGATGACATTCTTATGCTATACAAATTGGATGTGTCAGGATTTTAAATGTCACCTTTAGATTTAATGCAAGAAGTTCCTGACTTGCACTTTTTTTTTTAACTTTCCTTAGAAGTGACCCTGTAGCCACAGAAACTTACTTTCTACCTTGCCAAAGAGTAAGATCTTTTTCTTTCTTTCACTCTCCTGTGCCCTCCTGGCTCCAACTACTTCTGACTCCTAACTCTCATCATTTCTCTGGATGCCAGGACTCTCACAGCAGCAGCAAGAAGTGGGGAGAAGGCATGTATTCTTCATTCCGGATTCACGAAACAGAACAACACATAAGAGAATTAACTTCTTCCTTTTCCATACAACTATTTTGTTGGTTGTTAATTTTTTTAAACTCATATCCCACTTTGTTCTAAAACACACTTGATGCAGGCATCCTGATTATTTGAGTAGAATAAACAGACAAGGAAGTCATGGTTAAAATAAACTATAGGAAGAAAAAAAAAAATAAAGTCCAGGCAAAATGATTATGGTAAATGCATACTTCAGTGTTTTTTGCACTTGATAGAGGTAGGTTGCAAATTTCACTCTTAGGTTCCTAGCAGTGAAAGTGAAGAGGAATACATGAATGCGAAGATTTGAAATATCTGTAAGGTAAAACCCAAAGTTATTTTTTAATACTAAAACCTAAGAGGAATTTCTTCCATAGATGTCCTTCAAAGCCAATGTAGTGGACAGCAACTTAAACAGCATCTTTTTACAGATGTAGAGTGATGAGACTCATTGATTATGACATCTTCAATATATGCTTATCTACATAGTTTACAAACAGTTCTGAAAGAATTAATGATTCCAATTACACAGGTCTGGGCAAAAGTAAAATGCAGAAAATTGAGGGGAATAGGCTGTCCCATATCCTTCAGGCAAGTATACTCGTGGATTTATTTCTCCCAACTGGGCTTTTGGTAAAAATTATTCAACGTAGAATCTTGGTCATCATCTCTGTATTATAACCAAGTGTACAACGTTTCCAGAGTATTTGGGAATGAAGGAAGGGTGGAGTGATTTTTCTGTGATGTGATTTAAGCACACATGCCTACATAGCCTCTGTGGCTTCACTAGGAGATGAAATAAGGGACAGTCAACCAGCAGGGATAAAAATCTTTCTTCCAAAATAATTCTGCATCCACTTAAACCAACATGGAACACCATTCTAACTTAGGTTGTTTACCTTTACAGTAGTAATTTGTAAAGTTTAAAATTTGGGCTGGGACTCATGGAACTACTCCATTGCCTAGATGTGAAGTGCTATGAAAGCCTATTGTGTTACCCCTACTGGAGCAGTCTTAAACTGTATTGTGCTGAGATGCAATTAACTACCTATGAGCAACAAATCCTTAGGACCCTAACATTTGGTACAGAACAAGCTGAAATAAATTTCAGAGATCATGCTTAATTATGGTCACATTCTTATTTCAAAATAGAGAAAAGCAGACCTATAGAACATTTTGCGTCCCTTTCTCTAAAGCATAATTTTCTAATAGGCTGGCTGATGTATTTGAAAACGGAATTGAATTTGACATTAACTAATGGTTCAAAGTGAGGATACTTAGAGCGAACATTGTTTCTGATGCTTCTTGGAATGCTTTCAAATGTGTTCACAACTAATTTCTGCACAGTACATGACTTCAGAATGCCAGTTTTTCACTTTAACCTCCAAAGTATGCTAGCGTAATAGAGAAGTCCATTTCAAAATTTCAAAGCAATGCACATAATTATAATTCTTCATGCATAGTGGACTTACATTGAGGGAGAAAAAAATGTCTCTAAAAACTTGGCATTTGATAAGAAAAAATACAGACATTTAATACAATGAAAACTATTTTATTTCAAAGATTACGAAGTTAGATGGAAAATGCTGATAAGAGCTTGCTTTCCATAATGACTTTAGTCTGCTCCTTAACCTCTGACATCTCTTGCCACATCTCTGTTGCCAGGCAACTGCTGAGAAATAAAACCTGTGTGAGTAAAGGAAGTTTCCAACACAAGAATGGGCTGTATTCTAGAAGCTGGTGAACCAGTTATTTAGAATTTTAAATACATTTTTTTGTGTTAAAAATATTATAAATGGTAGTTCAGGACCCAAGCCAGCCATTGCAAGCATAGTTAAGTATTGAAAAGCACCTCTCCTAGTCAGAACAACTTGATGATTCTCTTATCCAAAATGTCAAATTCCAGGAAATGAAAGAATGCCACTGAACGTCAAAATAGATGTTATAAAGTTCTTTTGTTGGAGCATGTCCTTCTTAGTTGGAAGAAAAATTAGATGAAATACAGCCCATGTATTCTTATTCTACATATAATTTTAAAGGTGTAACTATTTGATATGAAGGGTGAGAAAGGATGATAAAAGGAAGCATACAGAAAAAATTAAGAAGTGATCACTATCACCTGACGGCAGGAGAGGATACTGAAAACCTGAGACAACTCAAAGCATGGTTGTCCATTACCTTTTACAATAAGGTAGAAAGTGCTACTCACCCGTAGACATCCTGAGAGCAACACTGAATTATACATCCTCATAAGAATTACCATAACCATCATGTAACCAACAATGATGCTTGTTTTAAAGGCTCACAAGTGTGCATTTTAGAAAGTTTTATGTTAAATAACCAACTTTTAAAGGAAAACAGCATTGACAAAACCTTGGAAAGGGATATGCCTTCAGCCCTAAGCAAAGTTCATTTAGTTAGAGTAACAAAAACATGAGAGTTCTGCATAGCTGAACTTTACTATTAAAATGCAGTTTAATTATACCTACAATTTATGAGGTGTTGCCATGGAGAAATATATTATAAATTCCAACTAGGAACGCCAGATAAACACCTCCCACTTAGAAGCATTGAGAGGTGGCTACAGAAAGCTGCCTGCTCTTAGGAGAGGCATAGAGAAAAGGAAGCGATGTTTTCACGCTACGTAAGAGATATTCACATCTCTAGGTCAGTTGCCAGGGTGTTATGAACAGTGTAGTGAAACACATTTTCCCCAAGGAGGCCAAGAATGTGCACCTCCCTCATCCATCTTCTCATTCTTTTCTCTTCCCTCAGGTGCCCATTCTTGCGGCTGCTCCTTCACGATGGGGGGATCTCTAATTAGGGGAACTACTTCACATATTACACCTCAGTAACATTTTAATCTAATTGTTCATGAGCCCTGCTGACTCTTAATTACTGTTTTGGTCATGCATGCAGCAGTGACAGTAATTCCAAATTAAAAGGTGACTGATTGGTATTAAGTATTGGATTAACTTCACACCATAAATACCAATATGTGCTAAAAACACTGGAGGCAGTTGACTACCTCTTTAAGATGCAGCCATCTAACTAAAACTGTTCTGTTTACCAAAAGGGAGCCTGTTGTTAGTGTTTTCTTTCGTTATTTCTCCCTTTAGATTGCCTCCGTATCTGAAGGACTAAATTTGAATGTTCCTATTCCAGATTACTGAAAATTGTTCTACAATGCTATGCAGTCCTGTTAAAGGAAACGTTGCCCAATCAAACTTACAGATTGTAATCAAGATGCATTTTGTATAATTGTATTAATTGAAATGTTCCTGGGGGGGAGGGGGATATGTAACCAGCACTAAACTCCGTCTTCAAATACTTCAGCTTTTAATAAGTGAAAGTTTAGGGTTTCCTTCCCTAATTTCTCAACTTGAGTTTCTTATAGAATTAGTTCAAAGCTGGTTAGGGCCTGTGCCAGGACTCTTGGAGGTATCTGGTAAGAAATGATTAGCACACAACAAAACATAGCCAGCAACAGCTTCTACATTTGGCAAGTTAAGGGTCTGAAACTAAGGGTTTTAAGAGCAAAATATTTAACATGCTTCCTCCATTAGAGAGCCTGTGAATGTTTTGATATATATTGCTAGGAAGCTGCCTTGGGGAAAGTTACTGCAACTTGGTTAGTCTTTCCTCATGTTGGCAAATAATCAGTATCACCCACAGATGTTTCGCATTTAATCAGGGCTTGAGTATACCCTGGGGGACCCAAAGCAAATGTGGATATACTTCTGGGAAATCTAGATCCATATTTCACTTTTGGTGTTTCAAAAACATTCTCTGATATGTCAACAAAATGTTTGCTTTCTCTTATGCCTTTATTTATTTATTTATTTATTTATTTATTTATTTATATTATAAACCATCCAGCTAAGTTGGTAGAAACTATAGTGGGGAGAGAAGGGGAGTTTTGGGAATGAATGGAGCTGGTCCTTTCTTGAGGACAAGTGGGCTTCACTTTGCCCTTGCATGCCACTTAAAAAACCCTCTGAAAAACTATGTACTCCTTACACATTTTAAGGTTCACATCTAACATTTTTATCTTAAACTTAATAGTTATACAATATGTAATTTCAGATATTGTGTATAGATTATACTTTTTACAAGTGTATCACTTTTTCATCTGTATCTTTTAAATACCATAGCAATTTGCTATCCATCATATATTTCACAAGTATAAAAATTATCTTTTCTTTTACAGATATTTGGCATCATTTCTTTTTCTCTGTAAACTTCTATTTTGATTCTACTACCATCAGAATATTACCCTAATATAATATTTTAAATGCCTGAACGTGTTTTATTGGTTATCCTAACATAATTCTCTGCAACAAAGTGGGTATATAAATTTAAACTTAAAGTTTATTTTTCATTTTATGTGACCATAACATTCAAAGTTTAAAAAAATATTTTCTGGATTAAGTGATCATTATAATTATTAGTAGTACACACAAATGTAAACAACACAAACATATTGTAAACTATGATAAATATCACATGTACAAAGTAAAATGAGCTTAGGTAACATAGTGAGACCTCCTTTCTACAAAAAACTTTTAAAATTAGCTGTGTATGGTGGCATGCAGCTGTAGTCATAGCTCCATGGGAGGCTGATATAGAAGGATTTCCTGAGCCCAGGAGGTTGAGGCTGTGGTGAGCAGTAATTGTGCCACTGTACCCCAGTCTGGGCTACAGAGTGAGACCCTGACTCAAAAAGAGAAAAATAAAAATAAAATGTCATTGAAAAATAATCTCTTAATACAGCATTTTCTCCCTATTGATTCCTGTATCTGCGGATAAATACTACACATCTAAAATGAGACAGGATTTATTAAGTTTCCTCCCTCCGCCCCTCCCTCCCTCCTTTCTTTTTCTGTCGTTCCTCCCTTCTCTCTCTCCCTCCCTTTCTCCTCTCTCTTTCTCCCCCTCTTTTTTACTTTCTTAGATACGCACAAAATTGTTGAAATACAAAAATTAATGGATGTAAATGGAAGGAGAACCAGACTACAGCATAAATCCTCCAATTCTTTGAACTATTACTAATTTATTAGCTACTTCATTTTCTCCTTCTTCCATTTGATTGAAAAGAAAAAACTAGAATGTATTTACCTCAGTGGCTAAGGATTTGAAAATCAGTCACTGAAGTGATTCTAATCTTTGAAGAAATTTGTTCTCTCAACGCTGGGATCAGTCTCTTAGATATTCCCTTCATTTTGCCCACTAGAGGTGTCCTGTCCTGAGATAGACTGGGGATGAGACCGGATTGCTTCTGTATTGTCTAGTGGGAGGAAGAAAGGAAAACCTGCAGATAGCTGTCAATTTCTTTGGCAGACTGGTTGGGGAATTGGGAAGCTGAGGTTCAAGAAACTGTGTCTCTTACAACTAGGCATGTGCCAGCATCTTCCCTTGAGAGAATTTGTGATCTTAGGGGTATGCATACTCCAGTCTGAAGATTATTGCTCTAGATAGTAAATATTTTGCTATGTGGCTGTTTGAGAGGAAAGTTCTGATTGTGAATGTAGTTCCCTACAGATGCTATCACTATTTTTTGAGGGTCCTATTGGTGGAGTTCTGATATCTGTGTCCCACCCTGCCTTGTCCAGTATCTCTCCTCTCCTCCCCGAAGCCTTGGCCGAGTTCGTGAGTTGCTGCAGAGAACTGGGGTTCCATGGGTGGCAGGGGATCCAGTAGGAAGAGGAGAGTTGGGAAAGAAGGTAAGAATTTTGATTTCTGAACTGAGCCAAAAAACTGAGGGGATCAAGTTGAACCATCATGACTTCCTGATCTATTTCTTACAAATTTATTTATAACTGAGCTCATCTTTCTCTCCTTCTCATTTCTGAATGAGACGTCCATCTCAGTTCAAGGGCAGTACCTCCACCTGTGCACTTGATCCCTTCTTCTCCAGAACTCTGCTCAGGGACCCACCATCTTATCCATAATCCCAACTTTGCCTTTTCTGTGATTTCTTTCCCTTTAGGTATAATTATACTTAAGTCTATCTCATCCTTCAGGAAGAAAAACAAACACAAAAGACCTTCCTCCTTGAGTCATTTCTTGCTAGCATCCTGTCTCCTTCCCTTTTCTATTTCCTCAGATCTACAATGGCAGTGATCATAGTAGCTGCATTATAGTTATTGAGAGAACTAAATGAAATAATACCTGCAAAACCTGCAAAGCCCTGCCTTTACCTTTAAGACGTCGTTTTAAAATTTATTTATTTATTTATTTTTTGAGTTGGAGTCTCACTCTGTCGCCCAGACTGGAGTGCAGTGGCCGCTCCCGGCCACCGCAGCCCCGATCTGCTGGGCTCCGGCGATCCTTCCGCCTCAGCCTTCCGAGTAGCTGGAATTACAGGCATACGCTCCCACGCCCGGCTGATTTTTATTGTAGAGATGAGGTCTCACTGCCCAGGCGGGTCTCGAACCCGCGGGCTCAGGCAATCCGCTCACCTCGGCCTCCCAAAGGCACAGGATTACAGGCTGAGCCACCGAGCCCGGCTCGTCGTTTTAAATTTAATGATTATTATCATAAGTTAAGCTTATGAATATTTAAATGTCTCAATTTCTTTAACCATCATTCACTCCTCAATCCACTGAATTATTTGTCCTCAATTTAAATTGTCCTGGTGAGACTGCTTGTGACTTTACCTTCTAAATCCCGCGGACTCTTCCCAACCCTCATTTTTCGGGACTACTTGGCTAGTTCTGCTGTCTCTCTCTCCAACAGTTCCTTCTTGGTCTTCCTCACAGAAGCCCTGGTTCAACCTTTCCTACTGGTGTTCCCAGGGGCTTCATCTTCATCTTTGGCCCGAGCTTTTATTTTTCTCTATGCTGCCTCTGGATGATCTTTTCCACACTTGTAGTCTTAACTTCTTCCGAATCCCAAACTTCCCTGAGCTTCAAGCAAATATTTTACTGAATGTTAGAAATAGGAATTAAATGCCTCATAGGCAACTCAGACTCAATATATATACAACAGAATTTATCTTTTATCTAGCACTCTCTTGGTCTTTCCAACAACATATTTCTCCCCAACCATGTCCTTAGTCCTACATCACACTATTATCCACTCAGTTACCTAAACCAGAGAGCATGACTCAGTGCAGGTGCTGTCTTTCATAGTCAGATAGTTAATTCAGTCAACACTCATGCACCGAGTGGAAACTATTTGTCAAGAAATGAGACCTCAGAAACTGTTGGCTTTTTTCTCTGATATATTTTTCAGTCTGTCTTCCTTTTTATCCATTTCTACTATTAGTGCCCTAAGAATAACTTAATACTATAATAATGGTAATAACTGCTTTATTAATATTAATATTGTTATAATTTCTTGCTTAAAGTTTGGCAAAACTCCTTGGTTTTCCTGCCACCAATCAGTCTTACATTCCTTCAGTCTTTTCTCCTGAATGCCTTCAGAATGATAGCTCCAAAATACACATCTTACCATGTTGTTGCTTCCCAACTACAACCCATCTATCTTCCACAGGGTAAAACTCAAGGACTTAGCTTGATAGACATAATTGTCAATCACCTGGGCCTTATCTGATTCTCTTCAAAGTTGTCCCATTCTCTCTTCTTGCAGGCTTCCCCATACTACTGGCTATTTCATGGCTCCTGTGCCTTTTCTAATTCAAATATTCCTTCTGTCTGGAATCCTTTCCCCTCATTCTCCACCCACCCTTCTTTGCTGTCTAAACTGTTGTTTATCTGGTGAGATTCAGCTCAGGTTGAATTAGGTGCCCTCATAGTACCCGGGGTTTCTCTCCAGCAGAACATTCTCCTCATTAAAAGAATGGACTGTTGCACTTGTCGATTGCCCCACTAGACAGGTAACATATCTATTTCCTCCCTCCAAAGCAGAGATCCACACTCTTTTATCCTCATGCTCCTGCTACCTAGAACTGTACAGTACTAAGTCACACAGTTAAGTGCTCAATAAACATCTGAAGAAAAATGGATAGGAAGAGGTTGCAGGAAGCTATCAGAGGGGCTTTGACAAGTTTTGCAACTTTGAAGAGAATCAGGTAAGGCCCAGGTGATTGACAATTGTCTATCAAGCTAAGTCCTTGAGTTAAACAATGAAAGTGGGGATGGTATGGCCTCAGGGGTTTCATGGAGGGAGGGGATCTGAACTATTCGCCAGTCATATATGGCTGTTCATTGTCATGATTGTCAATATTTCTGTGTCATCATCATTGCCTTGGTTAATGATGATTGGGTTCTGACAATGTATTAGGCACTGTTACTCTCTTTTTATGGCTTGTGTTATTTAATCTTCATGTCTTGCTCTAAGAGGTAGGTATCCTGTGCCATCCATATTTTTATACATGAAAAAAGTTAGACAAAGTAACTTGCCCAAGAAGTCATATGACTAATTCTTCTCTTTCCTTAGCTAGTTATGATCCCCACTTTCATTGTTTAACTCCTGATCATCCTTTAAGCTACAACTCAGTCTGGATACAGATCAGCAAAATAAGTTATATATATATATATATATATATATATATATATATTTTTTTTTTTTTTTTTTTTTTTTTTTTTGAGGTGGAGTTTCGGTCTGTCGGCCAGACTGGAGTGCAGTGCACCGCAACCTCGACCTGCTGGGCTCCGGCGATCCTTCCACCTCAGCCTTCTGAGTAGCCGGAATTACAGGCACGCGCTACCATGCCCGGCTGATTTTTTTTTTTATTTATTGTAGAGATGAGGTCTCCCTGCCCAGGCGGGTCTCAAACCCGCGGGCTCCGGCAATCCACTCACCTCAGCCTCCCAAAGGCGCGGGATTATAAGCTGAAAGCCAGGGTCTTACTCTGTCACCCAGACTGGAGTGCAGTAGCACGCTCCCGGCCACTGCAGCCTCGACCTGCTGGGCTCCAGTGATCCTACCGCCTCAGCATTCCAAGTAGCTGGAACTACAGGAGTGCGCTACCATGCCCGGCTAATTTTTTTTTGGTTTTATTGTAGAGATGAGGTCTTGCCAAGTTGCCCAGGTGGATCTCAAATCCACGGGCTCAGGCAATCCACTCACCCCAGCCTCCCAAAGCACTGGGATTACAGCCTGAGCCACTGAGCCCGGCTATCACTATGGTTTTCTAATGATAATTTTTCTATTTCCTTCGTTCCTCCTACAATTATTCATTGGAATGCTTCTGTAAGGAAAAGTTATTCCTTCTCCTCCTTTTACTTATTTGTTCAATTATTTATTTATAGCAGCAGGACTCATAGGTATTTACTTTATACTTTGGGTTATAATCCAATGCTACCCTCATTTAATATTTTTGTTCACGTTGTTCAACCGTGGCCTTGAAGAGCTCTTTCAGGCTGGCCCCTGTATCCTTTCTATATTCCACATCCCCTTTAAGGTCTTCTTCACTTTCTGGCACCATGGGATACCCCAGACTTGGCAAATGAAGCAAATTTTAAAAATTAATTACAACTAAGTATCATACAGGAACATTAAAATTTCCCATTGTTTGTCATTAGTCTTTTAGAAGCTTGGAGCTTCTCAAAAAGGAAGCTCATAAGAAAACCACAGAAGATAGTAAGTTCTTTGTTGTTCTTTCCTCCCGATATAGTCTTGGAAATTACCATGTAAAGTATGGAATGTAACATTCCAATCACATAACAACGCCTGCCATTTAATTTCTTTTCAATAAATGTGCAAATGTTCCCCTTCCTGATCAATGTACCTGAACAAATGTAGGTTTTTAGAATGGTGCAGTGAATGGTACAGCAGGCATCCTGCAGCGTTCTCTAGAAATTTTAGGATCTGCATGCTTAATTCCCCTGTTTAGATGAACTTGTACTTTACCAGAGGCTTTGACTTCGTTCACAACCAGTTGTCTCTTTCTGCAGAGTGAATTAAGTTTGAAAAAGTTAAAATTGAAAAGTTGCTCTTGTTAAGTGGATTGTACCACCAAAATTGTTTAGCTTTTCTCTATGTATCTCTGAGGAAACTTGTTATTAAAAACTGACTTTAGCCAGGCTCGGTGGCTCAGCCTGTAATCCCATGCCTCTGGGAGACTGAGGTGAATGGATTGCCCGAGCCCGCAGGTTCAAGACCCGCCTGGGCAACTTGGCGAGACTTCATCTCTACAATACATCAAAAAATTAGCTGGACGTGGTAGTGTGCGCCTGTAGTTCTAGCTACTTGGAAGGCTGAGGCGGAAGGGTCACCAGAGCCCAGCAGGTCGAGGCTGCGGTGACTGGGAGCGGCCACTGCACTCCAGTCTGGGCGACAGAGTGAGACTCCAACTCAAACAAACAAACAAACAAAAAAACCAAACAAAACTAACTTTATGGTAGCGATGAGAGCTCTTTACTCTTATCTGAATCTAGATTAGTGTCAATTGTGGCTGTTCTTCACCCATCACTCAATCAGGCTGTTGCTATGCTATTAATCAAGGGAACTCTTCTAATTTTAGGTTTAGCTTTAATCAGCTCTTGTGCTATTTCCATTTTTATATGATTTTTTTCTACAAACACCTTAGATTACTTTCAGCATGTTTGTAAGTCATAGTTGCAGAAAGACCTAATCCAGCAAACACATTTTGAGAGGAAAAAAAATCATGTTGGGAATGATCATATTGGGTAAGGTCAATGAAGATGTGTGTATTTTTGCACCTAGATGATGTCATAGTAATTGAGTCAAAGATCATAATGCAATAAAAACAAAAATCATATGAAGGTAGGCTAAATAATATGCTCATGCTACAGAGTGCATAAGGAAAAATCTTAAATATAATAACTAAGGTCATCATATTATAGTATAATGAATTTTCTCTAATCTTGCTAGAAAACTGTCAGTTATGTGGTAGGTGCATTATATTTTATTTGACTCGTGTACAAAGAATCTGAGATAGTTGCTGGGAGTGATGGCTCATGCCTATAATCCCAGCACTAGACAGGAGAATCTCTTGAACTCCGGAGTTTGAGACCAGCTGGGCAACATAGTGAGACCTCGTCTCTACAAAAAATACAAAACTTAGTCAGGTGTGGTGGCATGCATCCGCAGTCCAAATTACTTAGGAGGAGACTGAGGCCGAAGGATCACTTGAGTCCAGGAGGTA
Organism: Carlito syrichta; assembly: GCF_000164805.1. NCBI lineage: Eukaryota > Metazoa > Chordata > Mammalia > Primates > Tarsiidae > Carlito > Carlito syrichta. The sequence continues at coordinate 399,667 of NW_007245931.1, forward strand.
AAGGCTGTGGTGAGCTGGGATCATGCCACTGTACTCCAGTCTAGGTGACAAAGTGAAACCCCCCACCCCAAAAAAGAATAGATAGTAATTAAATTATTCATAATTTTGTTTAGCCTTTATAGGTTTTTCTAGAGAGGTACCCAAGTAATGTTACATGACTGATATGAACTGCAAGAGGGTCTCAAATTATACCAAATAATCATGAATTTACAAAAAAATACTTCAGTTCATTTGTGAATTATTTAGAGCTCAGAAGATAGTTTCCCTTAGAAAGACTGTTTTAATTTTTGGTGTCCCAGGTAATTGGGAAAAAAAATTATTTAATCCATAACATGCTTAAAGTGGGGATGAACTATCGTATTTCAATTACAAATGGCCATATTTGCATTGCTGCTGTGAAGCCCAGTCACCGGCATCCTATCTCTAGTGGCTGTTGACCTAGCTGGGTATTCACAAATAGCCCTGATATAAGATTTATCTGTCATCCTAAGAGGTTGGGGAGTGAGCAGCAAGGGGGGCTTCCTATAGTCAAGGTAGACACTCTGGAGTACCCATAAACTTTCTCTTTCTCTTTGCACAAGGTCAGCATTCCAAATTAAGAAACCAGGGGAATTTCTTTCCCCATTCATTTGTAAATAGGGCTTTTAATAAGTCCAGACTTGATATAAGAACATTTAATTGGAGAAAACATTGTCATCTATTTTCTTGTCCTGCAACTTTGCAGTAATTGTGACTGCCTCAACTTTTTAAAAGTAAGATTATAGCTAAATTTTTTGAAGATCACAAAGTCCTCTACAGGGGAAAAAAATGTTTATTCATCTTCATAAGGAGCACATGCCAAATTATTCTTTTTGAGAGCTTATACAGAAATGGTCTTGGAAACTTTTCACTTTAGAAACTATCATTTAATTAATTCCAGACACTGTGTAATGTTGGCAAGGAAAATACTTGTAATGTTGAAAAAACTCATACTTGATGTAGTCTGATTGAATTACAACACCACTGTTAAAGACCAAGGACACCTGTAGAATATGTATGTTTGTCCTGTTATGCCCTCTTTTAAATAATGACTCTTAGGAAAAAGTAAAGTAATATGTTTTTACTTAAGTATTGATGATAGTAGCAAACTTATATGTTCTTACTATGTGTTAGACACAAATGGAAGAATTTAATGTATTTTGATGCTCAAACAACATCATGAAGCAGATAATGTGGTCATCTCCATTTTGCAAGGAAGAGACCAAAGCCTTGGATAAGTAACTTACCTCACAACCAGCAACTTCCAGAGTCAGGTTTAAACTTAGCCCCGACTGTCCAGACTCAGTTCTTAACATCCAGACTGTGAAGCTTCTATAATTAAATAAATATAACATATAATCATTCTGCATACTACAGGCATAAACTCTCCACAGAGTATCATGGTGTCTGGATACCAATGTCCTTGTCTTCACCCATTTTTTGGTTTTTACTAGACTCGTTTTTGCTTCCCATTTGGAAGGGTCTCATAATTGTTCTTCTAGGATTTGGGGTACACTTGTAAAGCCCTGTTCTTAGTGGCCTGGGCTAATAATCCAGCATATCTGTCAAAGTGTTTTGTTTTTTCATTGATTCGAGAAGTTCAAGTATTAAATGGAAAATACTTAAAAATTAAAAAAAAATACATCAGAGTGCATTCCTTCAAAGGAATGCTGTCTTCTTAGAGATGAAGGAGATATTCAAATAAATTTATCCATGCAGATAAGTGTTCTATCATTTACCTGGTTATGATCTCAGAGAAGTCACCTAATAGGGTATAAGAGACAGAGAGGTTTTATGAATCTTAAGTGACAGAATGTGTGTAAAGTACTTACAGAGTGCCTGACCCAGTAAGAGATATTTGTTATTGTGAGTGGAGATGGTTCTCTTGCTCGGAATCTTTTTGGAATTATATTTTGGACTCCCTTCCAAACTAGCACGCTAAGCTAGTCTAAGAATTCAGTTGAGTTTGTTTATAATTAAAACTCAGAGTTTTGTTTGTTTTTGTTTATTTTGATTCCCAATAGGTCTGACCCACTGGACCTCTTATTCATTAGCCTGGTGCTAAGTCATTTTGGCTCCTTCAAAAACATCAGTCTATCTTCAACAACATGAGTCTTTGCAATTTTTGAAGTGATTCCAAATAATGAGGCATGTGCACTTGAGAGAACTTCTCATCTAAGTGCTTTAAAAATGCTTTGAGCAATTTTTAAATCTTTTTGAATTGCGTATGCTACAAGACAGTGAAAAATAATTAGGAAAAGCACACATGTTGATATCTGTTTTTACATGCTTATTTAAAAATACGAGGCCTATTATCTGGGAGCAGATGCTATTTCCTGCACTTTCCCACTCTGCATCAGGCAACATAATAAAGCCAACAGTTCCAGCAGTCTCTCTATTCTGGGCTTCTGGCTGTTTCTTCTCAGGTCCTCTGGGAAGTGGATTTATAAGGTCAACACAGCTCCAGAGGGTCGAGAGCCACCTCCTTCACTTTGCCAGATGGGCTGGTTCTCCGAGGGCCTCCCTGCTCGGCTCCTTCATCTTTGTCCACAGAGGTGAAAGGAGGGAGGGAAACCTCAGGGGCCCACTGGCTGTGCTGGTGGAGAGAGAATGGCCAAGGGGTATTATTATGAACCACCATCCTAACTGTGACAAGCCATTATATGGCATTTAGAGCTTACTAAGTGCTTTTTACGTGAATTATTTCATTTAATCCTCTCAATGATCCTTGAAGCAGGTTTAGTCACTCAGTTTAGAAATGAGAGAGCAGACAAAAGGAGATGAGGCAATGCAACCCAAGCCAAGGTCAGAGCACTGGAGAGGGGGAAGCAGGGCAGAGGGCAGGTCTGTGGACGCCACGCCTCCTGCTCTGTCCCCCGTACTGATCCATGGGCAGACAGAGAAGCGTATTGTCTGTTGGGGCTTCCCTCAGTCCATCGACTGGACCACCATACAAACATTGCTTATTTTTCTGCCCTCTAACTTTCCTTACAAGATTAGTCACTGGCATTCAGGGAGCAAATGCAAATCAGTATCGAAGTTCAGAGGCTGATCCTCTGAACTGAAGAATAGTTGAGTCATTCTCCTGCCTCTACTGGCAGCATTCAGTGCAGCACTGCCCAGGGAAAACGACTGGGTTTTGGTTCCTAGGAGATAAAGAGCATCCAGCAGCTCTGGCTTCTCCCCTACCCAGAGTAGGTGCTCAGTCCATGTATGCAAATGATATAGATAAATATTTGAGTATCTGTTGCAAGCTTCACTTAAGTGTCCAAGATCCCCAAAGCCTTGTTGATTTTTTGTCTATTTGTTTACTTTGTTTACTTTTCCTTTGAATCCAGCAGAAGCAGCAACCCCTAGCCATCAAATGTACAGGTTGAAACCTAACCATTATATACTGTCCTGTTTCCAATAATGGCAGTCTATCAACATTTATTTCTTATAAACATTCGGCGAGCGTCTCCTATGTGCCAGGCGATGTACAGGTTGGGGACAACAATGGAAGCAACCCAAGTTCAAGATTAGGACTTGCAGCTAGTGAAGGGAGACAGTAGTTCATGGAATAATTACATACACAAATGCATCAGTGCTGTGGTTGCAGTGCTAAAAGCAGAGGAACTGGCACTACCAGAGCCCTTCATAGGGCTGTGTGACCTAGTTAGAGAAGCTGAAAAAGAGGGACAGAATTTGTAGCCAGGTTGTCAGGAGTGGAGGAAGGGAGCATTCAGAGCACTGAGGCTGCCTTCTAGAGTATTGTCTTCACCGTGCGAACAATGGGCTGGACGTGTTCTACGCAGGGGTGATGGCAGCACCTTTGTGTGTCTGAGTGAGTGCCCACTCATGTTGCGGGAAACTGGATTAGAGACCTGGAAGAGGTTACTGCAGGATGGAGTATGGTGGGGTAGAGATGTGGATGGAGCTACAGGATTATTTAAGGTGAAATACAAAGGATTTGGTGGTAGGTCTGATAAGGAAGTTAGGGAAAGCAAAATGCCCTGGAGACCCCTGGGTTTCTAACTTGCATGACTGGGATTAATGGTGTCATTCACTAAGTCTTTGTACCTCGTGCTGGGACTCTTTTTCAGTTTCTTTTAGGGTTAATGCACTATGCTACATATACTGAAAAATACAAACATGAGTAAGAGAGACCTGCTGCCCTCAGAGAATCTACAATCTAGCTGTGAGGATGGGGGAGTCGTTAAAATATATCTAAACCAACTCACTGTCTCCTGACTTTTGTTTGGCGTATGACAGTTGCATAAATAGGCAATGGTCAATACACCCGGATGCCTCCTCCAAAGGGTGACTAGGGTGTGGGAGACCCTGAAACTCAGGTGCCCTAATGGAGGAACATACTGGGCATCAGGAGACTGATGAAGGAATGACCTGGCAATGTTTGAGAGGACACATGAATCACTAAATCAAACCTTAATGTTGACCAAATGGAAAGCCATAGCACCAACTTTGAACTAGAAATGATGGAATCTCAAATGTGTCTTTTATGGGCATGCCAAGTGCAATCAAAAGAAGTGAGTCATTTCATGGGGGCAAGTGGGATGAGAGTGATTTGTGAGGATGGAGGGAGGATGGCGACGGCTTTTCCTTCAACAACCCTTTCTTTTAAAAGTATTCACTGCTTGATCATGGCTAAATCTTCATAAATATAACCATGGCAACCATTGATATGGAAAATAATAATAGCCTGGACATTTCTGTTTCAGATGATTTGACATTTTCCACTGCAGTGGTCATTTCCATTATTTGTGCACATGAGTAACGAGGGCCCTACTTGGATCTTGTCATATTTTCTTATATCCTGAGAAGATAAGTGCTCATTCAATTTTCCATGATCCTAATGGCCAGTCCAGTGACATTTG
>NW_007245931.1:404578-415227 GCF_000164805.1 Carlito syrichta
GGCTTTACCATTCTTTTCTCTCATTTCTTGGTATGTGGCAGAAGAGGAGTTCTGCTGGTGTCACCCACTCAGGAGTGAGGAATGGGAGCTTTTCAGGATGGTTGAGAGGTTTTGCCCAAATCAATTCCATGGTTGGATGGAAGTCATGTATGTTGCATATAACCACATTACATTTTTATTATATATCCACTGTTCCCTCTTAGATTTAGCTTCTTCCTTCCAAATTTCCTTCTTGTGTCTAGTCCTAATCCTGGGCAACCTAACCCTTTACTTCTATACTTTTATCCCTTCAAGCATCCCCCTGAAAGAGTCCCATATTATAATCCCTGCTTCTTTCTTCATTCTTTTATTTAACACACATGGATTGAATGCCTTCCCTGTGTCAGGCACTGTTCTGGGTGGCCGCGACCCCTGCCTTTGTGAGACTTACATCTAGAATGGTGGGAGACAGACAAGAAACACAATAAATAAGGAGATGATATGGTATGTTTGGGGATAAGAAAAAAAGTGGAGTAGGGAGTGAAAGTGCTTGGGGTTGTCCGGTCACAATTTTTTAAAAGTCGTAGATATTCAAGGTGTATAGAGTACATCTCTTTGAAAGGTGACGTGTGAGCAAAGACTTGAAGTAGGTGAAGGCATTAGCATATCATGGAGACGAAAGCCAACGGTGAGCATGTGGCTGGCTTGTGCAAGAAATTGCAAGGAGTTCCAGTGTGGCTGGAGTGAGACAGGGAAGTGTGGCTGGGAACTGTGGTCAGAATGGTGAGGTTAGATGGAGTGAGGCTGGATAACATGGGATCTGCAGGCTTTAAAAAACAAATGACGTGATCTGGCCTATGTTTTTGTTTGGAGAATGACTGTAAAAGTCCCCGGGTGGCCGCAGAGACAAATGTGCTGAGGGGTTGCAGGAATCCAGACAAGAGATAGTGATGGTTTGCCCTGGGGTGCCAGAGGCAGGTGCCAGGAGAAGTGGTTTGATTTGGGATGTATCCAGAAGGTAGAGCCAGCAGGATTTATGATGGATGACATCATTCTCCTTTGACCTTTTTCTCAAACTCAAAGTCATAATAGAATGTTCTTCTTGCTCAAATAGATACCTATCTTTGTGGCACAGCTTTTTAGAATGAACATTCCTATTTCTGTAGAGGAAATTCCAAGAGAATATAAGCAATTATGTAGGGGCAACTTAGTATTATGGTTAAGAGCATAGATTCCAAAATAAAATTGCCGGGTTCCACTATTTACCAAACATGTAGCCTAAGACGACTCAACTGCCTCAGTTTTATCACTTGTAAAATGTGAATAATTATAGCTCCTATCTCATGAAATTGTGGAGAATAGAGTGATAATAACATGTGAATCCCTTAAAACACTGTGTGCCACATAATAGGTATTAAGTAAAAGTTAAAAATAATAATTATAATAATATTTTTGGGGAAAGTTGGGGTCTCACTCTGTCACCCAGGCTGGAGTGCAGTGGTGTGATTCATGGCTCACCATAGCCTTGACCTCCTGTGTTCAAGAGATCCTCCTACCTCAGCCTCCTGATTAGCTGGACTACAGGTGCGCACCACCACACCTGGCTAATTTTTTGACCTTTTGTAGAGACGAGGTCTCACAATATATTGCTTTAGATGGTCTCGAACTTCTACCTTTAAGCAATCCTCCCATCTCAGCCTCCCAAAGTGCTGGGATTACAGGTGCAAGCCTTCACTCCTGGACAATAATTAAAATTTTATTAGCACTTGCTTTAAGTTCTTTTAGTAGCTTCTTATACTATAAATAACCTGAATGTCTTTTATATTAGTGACTTTTCAGAAAATTTTTTTCTGTTCTCTACATGTGTCCACAGTGGTAGAAAGGTCTTTCCCTAACTCCGCTTCTTTTCATTTGTAGCGAATATTGCTAATTTCAGTGTTTTATTATATGCTGAAGTTACTGTTCTGAAAGTCAAAACCCACTTGAATATTGACAATTTCATGAAATTTAACCAAATATGTGTGTGTGTGTGTGTGTGTGTGTGTGTGTGTTTCTTTGGGTGTATAGTTAGAGGCCTTATCAGTCTAGGCCAGAAGTTAGACCACCTAAGTTTGTGTCCTGGCCTTGCTAGTCAAAGCTGTGTAACCTTGGGGACCTCACTGAACCTATTTCTATCTCATTTCCCCATGTGTAACATAGAGGTGATAAGGGATTCGCCCTCACAAGGTTCTTGTGGTGGTGAAACAAGTTATTCTCACAGAACAAGAGCTTGTAAAACAGTTCCTCACACAAGGTGAATGCTCAGTAAACTTTAGCTCTTAGCAAAAATAGTGATTCCCTGGACTGGGTACCATGATGTGGTAGCATTCCAATACCTGAACACCCCTGGGGGCAAGTAGCTAGATCCAACTCATAAAATCTTCTTGTTATATTTATTTAGACACAATTTCCTACAGACTCCTCTAATTTTTCAAATATTTTCATCTTTTTTGTCAAAAAGTACCTGCTGGAAACTTCTATTATTCATCATCTAAGATAATCATACATGCTTATATGTATCTACTACACATCACATGGAAACTTGGAATAAGACTATGAATGAATGATAGTTTGTCTTTTGGGTGTTTGAAGGGTTGTTGAAATTCTAGTCATGATATTTAGTGTGTGATGAGTTCTTTATGCCTGTTGTGAAATATGCCAGCATTTTATTGACACTATGAATTGGGCAGCCAGTTACAGTAATAGGTTTCCCTTAGAGTGTGAGCATCAACAAATCTGATGGCAGGCACTGCCAACCAAACCAGTGTGCTCAAAATCAACTTGCTTCACAGAGAATGGGGGCATGTATGTGTAAGATACTTCTGTAAGTACTTCAGGTAATTTAAAAAAATATATAAATAAGTGCTTACTATTAATGTTTATTTTTATAGCACTCCTCTTTTGAAGTATTCTTAACACTCAATTTAATTGTGTGTTGTAGTTTTCTCTTACTTGTTTCTCAACTCTGCTCACACAGAAAAATCACTTGGAAAACACTCAAAGATACTGATGCCTGGGCCCTACTCCTCTAATTGATTTGGGATACTCCTCCAGCATCTGTATTTTAAAATTATTTTTTAATTTTAACTTTTAATTATGAAGTGTTTCAAGTGTACACAAAGAAGAGAGAATTGTATAAGCCCACACGAACCTACCAGCCAACCTTGATAATTCACCTCAGTGGTTGCTTCTAAAAAGATCCCCAGGTGACTCTTCCAATGTGTAGCCATGGTTGAGAACTACTTGTCTATTCTAGTAAAACAGAAAACGGAAGGAATATTTCAATAGATATTGATATCAAGTGGAAATTTACTCAAGGCCACACAATGACTTTAAGACATTACTTAGTACTCCATCCATGAAGCTATATGGCAAGCATGAGGATGTAATATGGTTTAATTTTGTTAATCAGTGGAATAACTTGGGAATGAGTATTGTGACACCCAGGAAAAATTCAGGAAAAGGCTTCATGGTTTCCCATTTAGAATATTCGCTTGACTCAAAAGAAAATATTATGCCAAGTTTCTTAAGTTAATTCAGTAAAGCTTGGTTTAGGAGTAAATAAAGGCCTGAAGAGAAAGGTGGAGACTCATGTAAATATAAGTAGATTAGACTTGGTGGATCAGAACAGACCTGGGAGGGGAAGAGGTGGTGAAAATTGTCATAAGATTTATGGAGAAAAAGCACTGAGCTAATGGCAAATTAATCTCAACCTATACTAGAGAAGTCTTTAAGGGTATTCAAAACTACATAAATATATGAGTATATCATGATGATGTCAATGTTTGAGTTGCTACCTCAAACAATATGGGAAAGCCCTGGTTCTGAGTAATAAACACTTGGAAAACAATTTCATCTCAGAGTTGGACAGAACTTTACGGATGATTTTGCCTAAGGGACTTGCTGAATCTCTTCTGGGGCATTATTGACAGATGTCAAATTGTATCTCTTTGAACATTCTAACTGGAGAACCCATTGCATATAAAACAGCCTAGTCGAGCTCAGTGGCTCAGCCTGTAATCCCAGCTCTTTAGGAGGCCGAGGCGAGTGGATTGCCTGAGCCTGAGGGTTCGAGATCCACCCGGGCAACTTGGCGAGATCTTGTCTCTACAATAAATCAAAAATTAGCTGGGCATGTTCTGGCTACTTGGAAGGCTGAGGCGGAAGGATTGCCAGAGCCCAGCAGGTCAAGGCTACGGTGGCCGGGAGCATGCCACTGAACTCCAGTCTGGGCGACAGAGTGAGACTCCAACTCAAAAAATAAAAATAATGAAATAAAATAAATAAAACAGCCTGGTCCATATTAGAATATGTTTCTAATCTTATCCTTTAACAAAAGAAAATATTTCTAACTGATGACGCTCCCACCATGTTGCCTTAAATATATATGGAGGTAAAACTAGATTTAAATTTTTCATGCTTGTAGGTCTCATCAAGTACAAAGCCAAAATAACCTTACAAACTGATATGAAAAATATAAGACCCACACAATAAAATTAACAGCTAATTAAATAAGATGATCCTAATTAAATAGGATGAATGATATTGTTTTTCTGAAACAAAATTCCTCATATTGTACTTAAGGATAGAAAGATACAGCCTCTGGTCAATTTCCCCATTTAGTACACTAGGCTTTACTAATTAGCACAGGGAATGCTTGTTTACCTAGGTATGCCATACAAAAGTGTATTTAAACTCTCTATTTGCTGGGTTTAAGGTAGCCAGATCTCAAATTTAACCCAAGCTGCCAGCAATTAGTCCTCAATTTCCCATTTTAATGAGACATCTCTTGACAACTTTGTAAAGATCGTTTGTGTACTTGGAAATTAAGGTCAGAGTTGTAGTGTGTTACTGCAATCTTCAATAAATAGACATCTAATCCAATTATTGCTGGAATTGGGAACAGAGCAATCTTTCATTGTTATTTATTACTATACTTACTGCTAATGAACTGCTGTTGCAGACTGATGCATACAACCACAGGATCCAAGCAATAATTCTTGCCCTGTGTGAACTGACTTGCAGTGCATGCTGTCTTCAGTTCAGCTCACCTATATCCCTGAGCGAGGCTGCTCTTCCACTTTTCTCTGTTCCAACTTCTATGAAACATCTGTCCAAGTACACTTTGTCACCTAGGATTGTTGTTATGAACTGGTAAATCTAGATCAGTGGCTCTCAGGATTTAGTGCGATTTATAATCTTGGCGAGATAGTAAAACATGCCTGCTCTTTGGACCTCATCCCTGAGCTTCTGATTTACTTAGGTAATGGGGCTGGACCCAAAAATTTTTATTAAAAAGAACTCTGATTCTGATGTAAGTCATGTGAATAGTGTACTTTTATTGTTTTTAAAAATGATCATGGACACAGAAATGTAAAACTTAGAAAACTGTTCACAAACAGCCTAGTTTGAGAAATTCTGGTATCCTCAGATTTGTATCATCCACAAATGAGTCAGCCTTGAATATTCAGACAAATCCCTAATAAACATCTTGCACAGGAGAGAATCAGTAGCCAAGGCTTCTTTTAAATGGCTTTGACCTATTGAATAAATTATTTCAGGGGACAACAATATTCTAGATGTTTTCCTTGATTCCCAGAACATTTTGGAGGTCTGTAGATGACAGTGGATGACACTTTTAGGGTTGTATCCACACTGTTGAAGTATGCATGCTGAAAAATAGGAATCAAATTAAAAAGCAAAGCTGACATTTTTTTCTTAGAGTAGTTATTACTGTATGTTTATTAGTTTATAAAGCTAACCATCACACATTTGCCTAAAGAAGAAAATGTAAAACTGAAGATGGCATCAACAAGTTAATAAACTGGACTTCAGAATGTGTCTTACTGTCCATTTTTTCCTTAATTATTGTTGATGACTTCTGGAATGAAATATAATAGCTGATGAGTATTACTTGCAACTTTGCAGAAGATAGAGAGGCTTGCTGGAGTTTATTTTGTCTTTTGGGGAAAACGATTAAAGTGTGAAGTGTATTGGCATAACTCAATAGCGATCATCTGGGTAAGAGTTGAACTTAATATTACATATTAGCAACTTCCACTCTTTATGTTTCACTATTCTATTCTTTATAGTACATATAAAATCGTTAAATAGAAAACTTAATGGATTTTTAATTTTTACTTTAAAAGAGATTAAAATTATTGAGCATTTAAACTTTATGAAATATTGATCATTAGAATACATTTACAGTTTTATTGTTAAAAATATTCTATTTGAAAGTGCTGAGGCTTATTTCTAACATTTACTAGAAGTGGAGAAAGTAAAAAAAAAAAAAATCAATAAGTGTATGTTTGAACATAATGACCCTGACACAATAGGTATTGGCCCACTTTTTTTTTTTTTTTTGAGTTGGAGTCTCACTCTGTCGCCCAGACTGGAGTGCAGTGGCCACTCCTGGCCACTGCAGCCTCGACCTGCTGGGCTCCAGTGATCCTTCCACCTCAGCCTTCCGAGTAGCCGGAATTACAGGCATGCACTGCCACGCCCGGCTGATTTTTTGATTTATTGTAGAGATGAGGTCTCGCTGCCCAGGCGGGTCTTGAACCCGCGGGCTCAGGCAATCCACTCACCTCAGCCTCCCAAGCGCGCGGGATTACAAGGCTGAGCCACCGAGCCCGGCTAGGCCCACTTTTATGGTTATTATTTTCACAAGAGTACAAAGAAAAAAGAGGCAAATATGGAATTCTGAAGAATAGGAATGATTTTAAATGGTGTGTTAGTTTGCCTAAACTTGTTCCCTCTGATATGTATACACATTTTTGTACATTTCATACATTTATACTTATCAATGTTTTTATTTCATTTTGCATCTGTGCTTTGCATGTATCCAGACCCCCGAAGTGATGTATACAAACCCGAAATGAAGAGAGCATCTGGAAGCCTTAGTGAGCTGTAAACTTAAAGCTATTCTTAGAACCTAGAAACTCTTCAACGAATTTTTATTTCAGAAGAACAAGCTTGTTTGTTGCTTTTGAATTATGCATTCATCCCTGTATTTCTCTTATTTATGGTCTCCAGTAGTGCTGTGGCTGAAAACTTTATATCATGATTTTAAGGATTGATATGCAATTCAGGTGCCTGATATTATTCTGAGCATTCTCAACTAGTTACTGCAAGCGTTGTTAACATTTTACTAAGGCAGCAATTCAGGCTGAATAAATGAAGATGAATGTGTATGCCTATTAGAGTAGTATTTGAAGGATTTGGCCAAGTGTCAACGTTTCTACAATTCTCACATTTGGGAGCAAAGTTCTGATGGTTCTGATGGGCTCACTGGATTGATCATCATTTCTTTCTGGAGTCTTTTCCATGAGGATGCCAATATGGCTATCCATAGAAGCTGCAAATCCTGTCCTTGTCTTGGCTATCAGGTTGGAATTGTCATTGCTGAGATTTCTTTTGACTCTTGGGGCTTAGATGGAGGATCATGGGGGAGGGGTCTGTCTCTTCAATGTAGGATGAATTTACACATATATCTTACCTGAAGTAAGTTGTACCCTTTTTTCTGTACCATGGCGAGAATTCTGGTTGGCTGTTGGCCTTCAGTGATGTATCTTATGTACTACAGCAATTTCAGGAAGTCCATAAACGAGATCAGGGTTGTAGAATAAGCCTGAGTATGGTGGTAGAGACCAGAATGGACTAGAATCATAGGCTCTTTCCCCACTTTTCATGAGTTATTTCAGGATTTGCATAACACTCCCTATAGCACTGTGTGGAAATAGTAAATTAGGAATCTGAAGAACTGAGTTCTTATGCCAAATCTGCACTAACTCTGGGACTATGTGGAAGGCATTCCCTGGACCTAAGAACTACTTTTCTGTAACTTACTGAAACAGCACCATGAGGGGTTTTACACTGACCAGAATAAAGGATTCTCTGGGACTATAGCTGGCTTTATTTTTGGTTGTGAGAGGGATGCAGGGAGAAGTTAGTCTTCTAAGAAAGCAAGCAAATCCAACTGTAATTGCATGATCTCACCTTGCCTTCTGCTCTGTCGGGTTATTTTCCTTCTCCTTTCCACATGGAAGAGCTCATTATTTTATTTCCTGATGAGAGTTAAACAGCAGGTTTTTCACTACTGCTTTACTCAGTGAGTATTAAGAGGTGATACCTCTTTTAATTTTATGGAACCCTAATGATTGAACCATAAGGAATTTTAGAAATAGTCCCTCATTTTCTACATGACTAAACTGAATCCTCAAAGCAAACTGACAGCTTAGTTTATTATTCAACATCCATTCATTAATTTAGCAAAAATGTTAAGTGCCTGGCTTGCAATGTACCCAGTGAGGCACTGTGGGGAGACAGAGATGACTAAGAGGTTCTTGCAAGAGATGGGATGAAGAAAGTATTACCAAGATGCAAGCAAGTTACTGAGGGAGCTAAGTGCTGCTCATGAGTTGTTTGTGTGGCCTTTCTTTTTCTTATCTGTGCTAGAAAACATAAAAAAGAAAAGCAGCCTTGGTCAAATCCAGAGGGTTCCATAGTAACTGCTTTTCAGATTTACTATTAAGCTATGCAGGAGTATGGTTTTTACTCCAAATTTTGAATTCATGAAATAATACAATAATTAGCTATGCATTTCTAACTTTTTAAAACATAATTCTTAGTATTCTAACATTCATCTCCCAAGAAAACAGTCATTCAAACACCATTTCCGATTTTCATCACCACAAAGATTAAGATTCATGAGTCATAGGAAAAACAGTTTGCTTTCAATAAAAAAATAGCAAAAATACTGCAATAAAATGAATGAAAATATGGAGCCATCTGTGTCTTGAATAATGCCAAATTAATGTTTATTGTAAACAATATGATTTGTTCAAGTCCACTCTCAAAGGAGAGTGCTTCAGAATACATGCAAAAAAAGGAAAATGAATCCTTTCTTCATTCACAGACCTTATATGCCACACACATGGGTGTACACACATACACTCACTGAGTCATATAAATGCATATATGATAAGGGCACATATGTCATCTCTAACACTTGTGGGAGATTTCCTGACAGGAAGTATTCTCAAACATATCCAATATCTGAGCGACCACCTGCAAATCAGTTTGAGTCTTTGATATTTCTGGCACCTATCACAATGCAGTAGTCTCCTCTTATTAGTAACTCGATATTTGCCCATCCATTCTAGTCTTTTCTTAGCGATTATTTTCCCTAAAACATGACTTCAGTCACACTTTCTCATTCAACATTTTGCCAAAGCTGCACATCTACACTATATAGTCCCATAAACCCCATAGCAACATAGTAACGATAATTTCCAGAACTTCTCTCCATTCAAGCTGAGAGAACCCTTCTACTCCAGCCAAGGTAATCATGCCATCTCCCTTTTCTGTTGACATTTCCCATATTCTAGAAACCTGGGCCAAGTCTCCCCCCCACCCTAGGCTTCACTAACAGATCAGTCTCACTCATCTCTGCCGGAGGCATTTCTTCTGCATCACATCTTTGGCACCCCAAGTAAATGCAATATATTTGGGAATCCATTTTTTCCTTCTCTTAATGAACCCCTGAGCTCCTGGAGGGGTGACCAGGTGATTTGGGGAGGGCCTTTTATTTATTTATTTATTTTTAAAAAGATTTTATTTAATGGAACCTGAAAAGTATCTAATTTTCAGCATGAGGACTACAGTTAACACTATAATGTATTCAGGACTTTTGCTAAATGAATACATTATAGTTGCTCTTGCCATAGGTAGAGGGGTTGAAGGAATTTTGTGTGATGATAGATATGCTAATTTGTCCCACTATGATAACCATTTATAGATACATCTTATAACATCATGGTGTATACCTTATATATAAATCATGTATACATGATACAATTTATTCTGAAAGATAAATTAGAAAATAACTTGTATATGTCTCGGTTATTGGTTAGAACTTAATATTTTGTGAGATGACCAGGAGTTCTTTCTTTCGCTTACAAGTCAGTGTGAGCCGCCTCCACTCGATTCCAGTGGAAAGCTTTATGGATCGTGGGTAGGAAGGAGCTGCTGAGTTGTTGAAAGGACAACCTCTCAACCTGTAATTCAGGTCTTCTCTATTAATATTTCTTCAAGATGCTGCCAGTTTGACTTTCTCCCCGCCCTTAAAAAGAAAGAAAAAACAACCCAAAAAACCCTGCAGTCCCTAAATCCGTAAACAACTCACCTGAAAGTCAGGAACACCCCTCCCTCCCTTCTCTCTGGGGGTTTCTGGGAGGGGATGGGGGAGCAGAGAGGACCGGCGACCATCTGAGTGGAAAACCAAGGGGTGAGGCTATCGGCAGCTGTCTCGGGAGCTGTCCCCAGCCTGCCCCTGCGCCAGGACGGTGGAGGCTGTCCCCACGTAACTGGCCTGAAGTGCTGCGGCGGCCCCCTCCCCCGCGGCTGGGAGGGCGTCAGGACGAGGCTGGCGTTCCCCGCACGGTCTCTGGGCGTGGGCCCCGCCGCAGCTCCGCGGAGCCTCGGTGTCTCCAGCACAAGGGGCGGGGGGAGCGCGGCGAGCAGCCCAGGGCTGCGGCTTCCTCCCCACGCCGAGCCCTGCGCACCGCCGACCAGGACGCGCGCTCCAGCCCGGTCCCCACGCCGCGGCGCGCCCGGGCTCCCCGCCG
>NW_007245931.1:416075-515298 GCF_000164805.1 Carlito syrichta
CCGCCCGCCAAGTTCATGGCTTCTGCAATGCGGTGGGTGTGGTTGCCTAGTAAATTGTAACTGTGGCCCTTTGCTATGGAAGCATTCTTTCCGTTTTTCTTTTTATATTTACGGGTCTGAAGTTTTCTGGGTGTTTATATCTTTAGTTGCAGCCCAGGGTTGAAGTTGGTGGCGATTGTTGCAGGACAAATAGAATGATAAAGAAAACATGTGGTATTAATTACTTGTGGAGGCTGGGCTGGGAGGCTTTGAGAGGGCCAGGCAGTCCTGCTAATGCACTGCTTCCATTACGTGTTTAAGTTGTTTCAGCTTTTTTACATTAGTCTTGCGGAATTACTTTTGCGGATATCCTGCCTATCCTTTATTTGGGCCCATTTTAGGCTCTCTGGGGCAGCCAGGTGTGCTGGAGTTTCTCTTGGTAGCTTTAACTTTCATAGTGGAGGAGGCATCACACCAAGTGCTACAATTCTTTCCGAATTTTATACTGATTTATAAAGTTTCAAGCAAAGAAAAATGATAAAACTCAACTTACATCGTGAGGCATGGACGTAGCATCAACTACAGCAAATTAAGCCGAAAAGCCCAATAAGGGCTTAAAGAGGAGCATGTCAAGCTTGAATGAACGCTGGGGACTGAGAGGTGATTTATAACTTGACTCAGAGGAAGTTTTTTTTTTGTTTTTTTAAAAATGCGTGTTAATTTGGTATCAAACTATTAAAACTTTAGTTGGAGTAGCAAAGTTATTGTGAGAGGACGTAAATTCTAACTTGGAGAAGCATGACTTCAATTTGTTAATTTCCAAGGCACTGATGAAAATAAAATAGTTGAATGCTTAATATTGTCTTATTTGCATTATAATTTGGGGATGGTTTAGAAAAGCAAAATATCAGAGGCGGCAGGTTACTGCATAAAGTTTATTTAGCTTATACATTTTAGGCAAATAATTTTTACAAATCAGAACATGTTCAGTGAATGATTCATTTGTAACAAGAAGAGTAGCCACTTTAATTTGTAAACCCTTTTGAAGTGAAGGATTCAGGAGCTATGGGTCAAAGGTCATTATCTCAGTTAACTATTTACATTTAATTTTAAGTCACTCCTTCATGGAAGCAATTTAGATTAAAAACAATTTTTATTAATTTTTGTACAGTGCTTGGAGTTTGGCCAACTTTATGTTGAAACACAAGATCAAGATTTTTTTTTTTACTTGATCAGGTACAGTTTTATATATACGCTGTTTTTTAACTGCTGGTTGATCAGAGGCATTAAGGGGCCACCTCGGTGGGAGAGAGGCAACAGTCCATGTACTGAGATAGCATGTTATTATCATTTTGTGAATCTTTTCTGGATTCACTATAGTAGATTGGATTAGGTGCGACAGGAACTTGCTGTTCAAGTATTTTTTTACATGTTGTAGAATTTTTTTTTTTTTTTTTGAGTCAGGGTCTCACTTTGTCACCCAGTGCCCCAGCTGGAGTGCAGTGGCACAATCACAGCTCACTGCAACGTCAACCTACTGGAGTCAGATGATCCTCTCACCTCAAGCCTCCCAAGTAGCTGGGACTATAGAGACATGCCACCATGCCTGGCTAATTTTTGTAGAGAGGTCTTGCTGTGTTGCCTAGGCTGGTCATGAATTGTATTCCTCTTTTAAGTTAGTACTTTAAAAAAAAAAGTCCTAAAATTCATAGATTATAATTCATGTCCTCACCAGGAAAACAGAATTCCGAGAGTAGGCTGAAAAAAATGAATGTTTCCTTTCTATGATAATTTGACTATAATGAAGAGAGAGGATTCTTAAGTAGTCTACCCTGGTCATCTTTAATTCCCATAGTGTCTTCCAAGTACCCCATCACCAGTTTTCCTCTTTGAATGTTAGCTTTATTATGGAATATAGACTCACCATTGAAACTCATGAATCAAATTTATCTTTAGCACCACTTCATTTAGAGAGATCCTTAATGGTGCAATTGCTGCATCTATTTCTTTCAAAAGGCTAGCTAGCTGCTAATTTGTTGGGAATTCATTAGGCACTCAGGCTCCTGGAGGACTCTGCTGTCATTTGCTTTGCCTTGGCTGTAAAGAATTGTGTGTTCAGACCCAAGGACTGGAGCAGTGAAGTCATTGCCCTGCCTGGTGTTGTGACATCACTATGGCTCAGAGGAAACAAGGGTGGGGCAGGCAAAACCAGACCTCTGAAGCATCTTGCTGGCTTTCACTTTTCCTGGTCAATGAGTGAGACCCTTCTTTCTCAAGCTGAACTACACCATAAGGTATTGTTTGGAAAATTAGAAGATAGAAGTGAATGTGAGATGCATGGGAGAATGTCTCCAGGAGCAAGGAAGAAGAATTTTTTTGTGTGTGAAGTAGCAGAAAACATTGACTATTCCTTTTATAGAGGAAAATACTGCAATTTATTTAAGAAGGGCCATTTAAAAGTGATCTAAAGAACAAGAGTAATGTGTATATTTTTATTTATGCATTGAGTCAATATATTTCTTACTGTTCTTTGTACTAAAATAGCATCCTTGTTAAATTTTTGGTTTATATTGTTAGTGTTATGTCTCAAAAGTATATGGCATCTATAAAGATACAGTTTGCTTACTGGGTAGGAAATGTTCTCATTTATTTTTAAGTGATGTGATTGCAGTTGGCAGTTGGAAAAAAATGGAAAAAGCTTGGAATTTCATAAGTGCAAAAGATATCTGCAGTGATTTAGGGTAATTGATTTCTATTTAAATTTTTGTTTTATTTGGTAATTATTTTCTAATTTAGCATTTTAATTCTAATTTAGAATTCTAGTGCAGAGATGATCAGAGACACATTTCAACCAAATTAGTGTTGAATACATTATAAAAGAAAGACTGAAATTCTGGAACTATAAAGCATATTGTTTTGATTTCTGAATTTAATGTGATATAAGCATAAAGAATGAAGAACCACAGAACAGCTGCAGATGTTCATTGTCTTTACCTCCTTGCTAAAACGACTGTCATTTTTCATGTGAGTGTATTATGTATATGCAAGCTCTGGGCAGTTCTTGCTGAACTGTGTAGCTCTTCCAGAGCACATTTCCAAAGCAAAGGAAAGAAAAAGAATCGGGAGAATGGCACAAGTAGAGAAGTTGAAATTAGGTGCCGGAACTGCAGATCTCTTGGTTGAAATGTCTTCAGTACTGCATTTTTAGACATTGCGATGATTGGTTAAATTGCACACTTTAGAACTATAAGCTTCTGTTATCACCAAACCCCTAATTCCTTTGTAATTTGCAGTACAGAGCAAAAGCTGACAACTTAATTTTTAGATTGCTGACATTTTGATACATTGTTCTTATAACCCGCCTTACAAACTGAGAAGAGAGAGAGAGAGAGAGAGAGAGAGACCAAGACCGAGACCAAAAGGTCTGTGTTAGGTCTAGAAAACAAATGCAATATCTAACCTGCCTCGAGCACACATTTTTCTTTCCAGTGACACTGGGTGGGTACTTGATGTGATGAGAATAGGAAGTTATTTCTCTTGGGGTTTCATCCCCAAACCAAGTACACGTCTAGACACTTAAGGCATGAAGTAAATAATTACAGCATTGAATAAAAAATGAGGCCATTTGTGACTTATGCTTTACTACAGAAAAATATTTTGGAAGGCTTAAAAAGCACTGCTTTATTTAAAAATGAGGATGACCAGAGTCATGTGTAGTCATTATTTTTAATGGCTTGAGCCTCTTCATAGCAAGGTTGCTGCCTCCGTCTATAGCTCAAATTGGTAGGTCCTAGAGGTTTTGCCATATCAGAGAAGAGAATTCTGCAGGTATGAAGAGAGAAGAAGAACGGTTTCTTTGAGGAGAGAACTGCAGGAAGTCTGTTTCCTTTCGTGCCAGCTCTAATTGGTGTCATGGAGGACGTCAGTATGGAGGGAATGCTCTGAAGAGGAGAGAGATCAGATGGAAGGGTGACAAAAGCTGAAATGGATTAGTGCTGGGAGATGATATTGATCCTGGTATTGAACTAAAAAGAGAAAAAACTATTTGCTGTTTTAGATCTCTTCTTTGGTCATTTTTGTACAGCAGTGTTTATATTCTCAAAGAGTGAGTTTCTTTGTGTTGTGTTCAAGTCCCAAATTTCTAAAAGAAACTTACTTTTTTTTTCACATTTAACGTCTCTGAAATTGAGGTATGTCTTAACATGGTTCTCAGCCATGTGGCAGAGAAAAAGCTGGCAACTTAATTCATTGATCGTGAATATGCATCAAAAAGTGGAGATTGGAAGTCAGCTGATTAGACAAAGTCCTGCTGGAGACAATAATGGAGAGCTCTGAAGAAATGATGCATTTCCAGGGCTCTTGGTGACATAGAAGATGATAGTGAGTGGAAAAACATAGACAAAAATAACTCCTAGTTGACATGTAGTTTGAAAGAGTTGAATTCTCAATGTGTAAGAATGTTTAGAAATAACTTGACCAATTGTTTATATTTTCTTTATGTGTACATGGACTACCTAAAGAAGTCTAAAAGAGCTCTTGAAATAAGTAGAAAATAAAATTCCAATTTAAAAAAATATGAGTCATAGCTTAGTAGAGTGCTAAATGTTATCTTTTATAATTGATGCCATGAATGTTTTATGGTTTGTCACTTGGTTATGCAAATTAAAAGAATACTTTATAATATTTAGTGCTTATCCACTGTCCATTCTATGTATTAGTAGTTATGGTTTTTATGTATGTCTTTTTTTAAGGAAAACTCTACTGAATGGTCTTCCATTTTTCATTTTGACTTTTTCATTTTGGCTCTAAGAAGATGGTTGGATTTTGATAAGGAATCTCAATTAGTCATGGAGAAGACATTCTAGATGGGACATTTCAGAAATTAAGAGGCCTCAATTTAGCTGACTGCTACCTTTACATGAGGAGTAGTGGGAGAAGAGTTGAAGGACGGAGGGTGGAGCCTGATTGGAGGTTTCTGGGTATGAGACTAAGGAGTATTTTGGACTATGCTAGGTAGTATGTGTGTGTGTGGGGGGGTGGGCATTGAAAGCGGTTGAATAAGGAAAAAGAATGTTTATCTGGTGATGAATTTAGGATGAGTTGGAAGACTGGAATTCTGAAGACAGATGGTCTTTGCCAATGGATTAAACCAAATTTTTTCAGAAATTGAATATGACAGTTTTTCCTCTCAATGATTGATATTTTGGTAATTCATCCCATATAATTTTTGTGGGAGCATTTAGCTGGAGATTAAATATTACTTTTAGACTATTTGAGGTGGAAAATGAGATACATATGGAAATTGGGAAGATTTTCCTTCTCATTTGTCTTTTCATTTAAAATAATCCTTGTTAGTTCAGATATTAGAAATATATTCTCACTTTGAAATATATTCTAAAAATTCTGAAAAATGAAAAGAAGAAATTTCATCATCTGGAGAAAGCTATTGTTAATATTTTTGACAAATACTTCTAAAGCTACCTCTTTGAATTGTGGTCTGTTGGAGTGGGTTATTGAATGGGACAGACCTGGGTTGAGCTCCTGGTCTTACTATTGAATAACTAGGTGGCGTGAATCTCTTACCTTCCTAGAATCTGTTTATTTATAAAATAAACATAATGCTTGTATCTCAGTAATATGAGGATTCAGTGATGTAATACATGCAAACACTGAATACAGTACCTAGTATATCATAAGTGCTTCAAAAATAGCAGTTGCATTATTTTGCACATACACAAATTCACAGATAGGTACATAATAGTTTACATGGGTAGGCTTCTAAAATACTTTTATGTCGCCATTTAAAAAATGTAGCAATATGTATGGGGAATCTTTTTCCTGTATACAAATCTATATCCACATCATTATTTTTAATGGTAAATAAATATTTTCTTTCGATCCTGTGCCGTACTGGTGAAGGCTCATTACCTTAATGATGATGGTGATTTAAAACCCGTTACCCAGCCCCTCCTCCTCCTGCCACTTGCTGCCTACACTTTCCATCATTTTCTTCTAGTATGCACATCAGAAGGCTTGTGGTGAAACAGGATGTTAAACAAAATTAAATCTCTCTGATGATTATGTATATCTCATGTTGTATGGGAATATTTAAGTTTTAACAAACTAAAACAACCAGACTTTCACCATATATTTCCTGATTTGTTTAAAATTCAAATCTTAAAATAATTATTTATTTATTTATTTTTTTGAGTTGTAGTCTCACTCTGTCACCCAGGTTGGAGTACAGTGGCAAACTCATGGCCACCCCAGTGTAGACCTGCTGGGCTCCAGCGATCCTTCTGCCTCAGCCTTCCAAACAGCCAGAACTACAGGTGTGCGCTACCATGCCCGACTAATTTTTTATTCATTGTAGAGACGAGGTCTTGCCAAGTTGCCCAGGCTGGTCTTGAACCACGGGCTCAGGCAATCCACTCACCTTGGCCTCCCAAAGTGGGAATTACAGGCTGAGCCACCGAGCCCTTCTTAAAATTCAGATTTTAATGTCATTTCTTCATAGAGGACTGACCTCACCCAGCACAGTCTAACTTTGAGTTCTCAGATGCCCATCCTCTTTCCCATGTGTCTTTTGGCATTCCCAATAGGGCAGAAGACACAACAGCCTGGATCTGAACTAGATTCTTCAGAGACGGGACATTCAGGGTGTAAGATAACTTAGGAGGTATGGGGGGCTTTAGGCTCCCAGAGATGGAAAAAAATTAAGCTTCCCTTGGTCTCTTGAGTTCCCAACCCTTTCTTTACCCTCAGTAATAGAGTGAGAACACGTCATGTTCAATTCACAGATTTCATGCCAGTTCTTCAGGGATGTGACTGCTCTATTATGTTATTTACAAGCACATGGGTTCTTGACTGATCTTTGGTTTACATGGAACCCAATCTTGTTTTCCTCGTGTTCACCCTGTTGAGGGAAATAGCTTCACGATCTTGAAGGTGTTGCTAGCTGGAATGATGCACTCAGGTGTCTGTTAGAGCATGCTGTTTATGGAGCCTATAAGTTTAAGGCTTGGCCTGGGTGCTGCTTACTTCTACGTAACTTGTATCTAGAGTTATACCACAGAGATGTAGGGAGTTTTAGGCAGTTCCATTACCGAGAATTATACTTGATGAATTTTTGTGTACTTTATACCAGTATTTTCTGTAATCTTGTGATGATTTTTATTAACTCTAGGAAGAATACTCTTAGTGAGCTAATTATAAGACTTGGAAAATAGGGGCTGACCAATTTGTCTGCTCAAGGAATTTGCAAAGTTTTCCACCTGAATTCTTAAAATGTAGATAGCAGTAACTCATAGGGAGGAGCTATGCTGTAGAATAAAGAAAATACAGTGAGTTAGAGAAGATACAGATCTGCTAATCTGAAGTTAGTTAACTTTGGGCAGATTACCCCATTTTTCTGGACAAATTTTCCCAGCTGTAAAAGGACAATAATGGTGCCTACCTCGATGTTGAAATGGGATTTATATTTGAAGATATCTAGAACCGGGCATAATGAGAATGAGAGTAGGCACTTAGTAAAGATACTCCCATTTCAGCTAGTATATGTTATTGGCCTACTTTGCTTATTCCTAGGGACCTATATTAGGAATTGTGGGAATCCAGATGACCCTCAAGGCAAGTATAGAATGTTGTGACATTCTACCACAAATCCCGTAATCCAAAAGATAACCCTTGATGAGAATATGTACTTTTGGCAAGTATAAAACTCCAAATAGTCATAGTAGAGATTTACAAAGAATGAGATACACAAAAATTTCCAAATTTTCAGGTGCAATTGAATTACTTTGGGAGTTTATTAAAAAGGAATTTCGAGGGACCCATCCACAGATTCTCTATTTAATAGGTCAGGAGTTGGGTCCTGTCATGTTTATGTCTAACAAGCACTTTAGTGAAATCTCATGCAAAGGGTTCCTGGACCACATTTTGAGATACACTGTCTTAAAGACTCTTGTCTTAATGACTTTCCAGCTTACTGACTATTCTGAATATTGTCAAATAAGAATTTAATCTGAAAAGATAATATCTATAAATAAATACGACTAATGTTGGAGAGGATTCTTAGTATAGAGCAAATAGGCCTGGCCTTTAACTCAGAATGCCTGGGTTTCGTGATGACTGATCTATCACTTACAGCTTTTGTGCCCCCAGGAAATTATGTAAAATTTAAAAGGAAATAGGATGAAAGGTCAGTTTTATTATCCATTCATATAGGGATAACAGTAATTATGTAGCAGAATGGTCATGAGGATTAAATAAGAATCTAAGTGCAAATACATGGCTCTTAATATGTCTTCAGTTGGGGTTAATTTTCTTTGTAATTGGTAACAGTAAAATGACAGTGAAGAAGAGATGCTTCTATGAGTAAGTGATCCTGTTGGTCAAAATTGTACTAGATTTAATGATGTAATGTATGTACTAGAATCATTCTCTTCGAGTGTACACATCAGAAGTTATGAAGTTTTTAACTTAAATATGTGAAACTCAGAATAATTGAGATTAATTTTCTTTAATATTACTTTGTTTTGTGATATTAATATAAATGGTAAATGATCAGATTATATGATGATGTATGTTAATTAGCATTTTTCCCCTTATATCTGAGAGGGACACATACTTAAGCGACATATAGGGGAAACAAAACAAAAGTCTCTCTATATCACACTTAAATTGCACCGATTTCTTCGAATGCAATGGTGAATTGAAGAGGAAAACCCCTTCCTACAGAATTATTGTGATGATCAAATGGCATAATTGACATGAAAGTACTTTTTGAACTATAAAGATGTGGAAGAAAGTAATGGGCAGTATTGTTAAGGAGTAGAGATGGAAGGCATTCAGGAAAAGGAACGTTTCAGATTTCTTTCATTCTCCACTCCTGCAGTGTGTGCCTTCGTCCATTCCAACAGTGGAGTATATCCTGAGTATGTGTGCAGTGCCAGCACTCTCCAGGAGCAGAGCAAAAGAACAGCAGGGTCCACTGTCAGGGGACTTGTCACCCTGAGCACAGAGATGAGTGATTGCTTCCTCACAAGCGCTATGATCCGGGGATGCGGACACTAAAGGAACACAAAGGAAGCTTCTCCACCACACCTGGGAATGTGGCCGTAGAAAGAGAGGGTGTGGCGTTCAACGAAGACCCGAGGGATGGCTAGGACCTCTATAGGGATGAGTGGGGAGGGCCAGACAGGGTCTGGAATAGGCTAGACAGGAGGGCATTTGAGGCGGCCGATCATAAACAGAGGCCAAGCACAAAAAGGGAGAAATGTTGTATGACTGATGAGCAAGATGGGCTCTGGGAACAGTGGGGAGATGATGACCTGAGCCGCTGGGCCCGGTGTATCGTGTCATTCCGAGAGTGATACAGAGCCAGAGAGGGCCTTTACCTTGTTGGAGGACATGGCCAGATGTGATTTTAATGTGGCTCTTGTAGTAACTTAGGGAATTTACTTGGCTTTTTTTGGGGTTTTTTTTTTTGAGTTGGAGTCTCACTCTGTTGCCCACACTGGAGTACAGTGAGTGGCATGCTCGCAGCCACTGCAGCCTCTACCTGCTGGGCTCCGGTGATCCTTCTGCCTCAGCCTTCCAAGTAGCTGGAGCCACAGGCATGCGCTACCATGCCCAGCTAATTTTTTAAAAATTTTATTGTAGAGACGAGGTTTCGCCAAGTTTCCCAGGCTGGTCTCGAACCCCTGGACTCAGGTAATCCTCTTGCCTCAGCCTCCCAAAGTGCTGGGATTACAGGCTTGAGCCACTGCGCCCAGCCTGGGAATTTACTTTTTTAAGAGACAACGTAGCATTGTGATTAAAATGACTGTTTTTCGAATGAAAAATTGAGTGAATCAGTGAACTAATGAACAATTCCTGACTCCACAACAGTCTAGCTTTATGCTTAGAGGCCAAATGCTTAATCTTAAAAATTTCACTTTTTTCTATGAAATAAAAATCACAATTATTACCACAATATATCAACCATTGAGCATCTCTATATATGAGTACTTTGCATATAATAAGTGCTGGATAAACGGTAGCACTATTACTACCCAGGGAAGAATTGAACGAAGGAAATGGTAGCAGAGATGGAGAAAAATGAACAATGTGAAAATGTTAAGAAGTGAAATTTTGAAACTTGGTGGCGCATTGGGTATGGGAAGCAAGGGAGAGGGAAATGACCCTACTTACTGTTCCTTGAGCTTGTGTTATCTGGGAGGCACTGGAGTGATGGTGGGAGTGGTGATAATGATGTGGAGGTCAGGAGTTTGTCCTGAAGTTCCTGGGGACATATTTGAACTGATGTCTAGTAACCTTTAAGCATCAGTCTGCAGGCCAGAGATGTTCAGCTCAAAGATCGAGACTCAGAATCTTCCAGATAGGAGGCAATTAAAACCATGGAGGATGAGGTTGCTGGAGAGTGGGTAGAGTGAAGAGAATCTGCATGAGAGGAAATGTTGAAGAGAAAAGGGTGAAAGAACTCGAACATATGTGATTCAGGAAGTATTGTTGGGAGCTCCTGAGCATGCAGGTGACACTAGGACTGCCACCCTCCCATTGCACTTGGCTCCACTTGGTGCTGGTGACTGCCATGAGGAGCTTAGAGGAGCAGTATCCATTTTCCAAGCATGTGCACTGATCCTTTCACCTTGCTTTCATCTGCAACCCCTTGAGAGTGGAAGCCAAGTTACTGTGAGCTAAGGCTGAGATGAAGCCAGTGCACAGCAGGGGTACCTGGTGCTCAGGAGAAAACCAAAGCACAGACATCTTTTGCCACACTGGAGGTGAGGAAAGATAGATATATATTTGATGTCATTTTTATCCACCGCATTTTATTTTCTTAAAAGAAGTATATTGAGAAGCAAAGGTGGCATTGTTGAAAATGCCTGCCTCCTATGTAGCTAAGGGACTGTATTTAAAATTGTGACAGGGTCTCAGCTTAAAGCACTAATCATAGTCTTGCTATATTTTCTTTTATGCAGCCCTTTTCTGTAGACCATAAAAGGTTCTAATGTATAGTTTAAGAGGAGTGCCAGGACAGTGATGGCAGCTTTTTAATTCCCTTAAAAAGCTCTCTTTCTCCTCATGATAACAGAAATTATTCCACCAGTGGTAGAATATTCTTGATCATAGTTGAGCAGAAATAATGTGCTATCTTGCTCATTACTCAAAGTTTAAATGTCAGTTTGCCCCAGGTATGGTTAACTGAGAAACGAGGATGCTGGGATAGGGTGGAAGTGCTTTGTAAAGAATATTGTGAAGTATTTCTGATTCACAAAATGGTTGAATGATAATATGATGTATGACCACCTGTATACCTAACATCTAGCTTACAAGATAAAACATTACCCAAATTTGCTGAATCTCTTGTGTTCCTCTTCATATGTGAAACCTCCCTGCCTCTTAGAAGTGACTACTCTAATGAATCTGTATTTATCATATCTATGCATTTCTTTCTCCCTTTCACTATCACTACTCATAGCATTGCTAAATTATTTGTGGTATTGTTTGTAATGCTTAAAAATTTTTAACTTGGATATTGTGTATACCCTTCTGTTGCTTGTCTGTTGTTGTCTAACAGTGTAATAGAGATTCATGTATGTTGATATCTGTAGTATCCCATGATATATTTCTTTTTTTTTTTTGAGTTGGAGTCTCACTCTATCGCCCAGACTGGAGTGCAGTGGCCGCTCCCAGCCACCGCAGCCTCGACCTGCTGGGCTCCGGCAATCTTTCCGCCTCAGCCTTCCGAGTAGCCGGAATTACAGGCATGCGCTACCACGCCCGGCTGATTTTTTTTGATTTATTGTAGAGATGAGATCTTGCTGCCCAGGCAGGTCTCGAACCCGCGGGCCCAGGCAGTCCACTCACCTCAGCCTCCCAAAGGCGCGGGATTACAGGCTGAGCCACCGAGCCCTGCTGATATATTTCTTATTAATGAAGACTGGATGCTTTAAGCAAGGTTCATGGCTTCCTCACTGATCCTTGAACTGGGTCATGCTTCTCCCTTAGAAGCACTGGACTTGCCAAGCTCTCAGCCTAGAACATTCTCCCCCAGCATATTCACAGCTTGTTTCCTTAGTGAAACCTCGAATATGTCTCCCCTCTGCCCCTAACTCTCACCCCATGCAACACAACCTATTGTCTTTTCCTGTTTACTTTTCTTTATTTTGCTACATATTTTACTTATGTATATTGTGTGTCTCTCCAAACCAGAATATCATCTTCATAGGGACAGGATTTATATCCGATTTGTTCACTGCCATAGACCAGCTCTTAGAACACCGCAGGACACTTCAGGGTGCTTAATAAATAAAAAGTAATTTAAAACAGAATGTGAAATAGTTCCATGAGTTTATGGAGGAAAATTCCAGATTAGTCTTTAACGTCTTATTTAGCAACACGGTTCTGTTAAAAGCGATCTAACTTTACATTGTGAATATAACTTCGCTATGTGATCTTCCCTGATGAGAAGAG
Source organism: Carlito syrichta (assembly GCF_000164805.1). Lineage (NCBI taxonomy): Eukaryota > Metazoa > Chordata > Mammalia > Primates > Tarsiidae > Carlito > Carlito syrichta. The sequence goes on from NW_007245931.1 coordinate 428,535, forward strand.
CTTACCTGTACTGCCTGAAGTAGCTTCTTGGGCCATCAGAGAATCAATGTGTGCAGAACCAAGTCCTCACCCCTTGGAGCAGTGACTTCAACATGCTTTTCGGGGTGACGGTTATGTTCTGGTCATTTTTAGTTAACTTGGACTTGGGATTCTCTGTGCTTTTTTAGAATAATTTTGCCCCCTGAAGAATGAACACTTTCGCTGATGTGCCATCTGGCCTGCCCTTCCATTCCCTTCCAATTTTAGCACAGTCTAAAGTAAACAGGATATTTTTTTCCTTACCAATGAATATTCCATTGTCTTGTAATTTGGAAGATAATTTGTACTCTTCTAATTTTTGCTCTCTCTATTCAGTGCTGGGAAAATCAAAGTGCAGTTGGTGTTTAATTCTGAGCTCTTCAGTTAAGCACCAAATAGATAAGTGCGAGTTTGATTAGGTGTACATTCTAATTAAAGAAAAGTGAATGATAATTTTTCATTTGCACTACTGTAGGAAATTTTTCTGAAGTATAAAGATAGATATTTGTATTTTCATGTTGACAGAATCATTTATAACTTAGTTTTGAATAATTTGTCATCCAAAAACAGTTTTTGTTACTGCCTTATTTAAAGAAAAAATAAATTTTTCCTAAATCTGAGACTCTATCTAGATTTAAAGGGGGCAGAGATCTGGAATTTTTTCTTTAGCTCTAGGTACTCAGTAAGTGTTGGTGAAATTGAATGGTCTCTTTTCATTATTAATTTTGTATCTAGTTACAGTCCATTCTTCTTGATGCTAGTAGTAACTTGTCTTTGGACGAAGCACTAGGATTAGTGCAATGGTTTGAATGTGTCTAGTTGATAAAGAGAAGTTGATTGGGGTGGTAAAGAAGATGTCGATTTAGATATTCTCTAATAACTGAAAGTGTGGGACACCTGGACCCTCCATAATCATTCCTCATGAACTATTTCAGTGATGAGCCATACAAATTAAATTTGAGAAAAAACAGGCGCTTCACGAACTCTTTGGCTCCATCTGTATTTGGCTTCACTGATTTTAGGATGTCTGATAATAACCATTTCTCAATTGGAAGTTATTATTCTTCAGCATGGGCAGTCAGGACTCTGTCTCAGGTCTGGATCAGCACATCTGATGTTTTGAGGCTCCTTTTAAAGAGTCACTAATAACACAGATAATTGTTTTTATGGCTTTCTGTAAAATGAAATTGCCTGATAGAGCTGTCTTGTTTCTTGATGGCCTTTTATCTGATATTGAAAAGAGAGTGAAGTTGAAAAATGTTTCAGTATGAAATGCCAGCATCATTACCATCCTTGTAAGCCCTAAATATACGTTGGCTGTTTCTCCTATAGAAGGCATCTTCTGAGGTGCAGTTACTAGAGTTCTGCAATGATTATTATGCATCTGCCTAATAAAGGCCAGTTGTCTGTCTGGTAGAGAAGACAATCTAAATATCAATTTAGATATTATTTGATAACTGAAGATTTAAGAGGCCTGCATCCTCTAATAGTATTATTCTCAGATCTCTAACTTCTAAGATATTTGTAAATCTTTATTTCATGTTTTTTATTCTTATATATTATATACATAATATATAATCATGCAGTGAATTATATGTCTATAATAATTATACATATTATAATTGGTGTGACAATCTTAGATCAGATTTATGACGTGCAGTAAATCATCCTCCTATATGTTTCTACACTTACTCTCAGCTCAGTCACTTCTTACTAGCAGTACAGCCATAGGCATCACTTAATGTCAGTTTCTTCACCTGTGCATTGTAGATAGTAATACTGGTCTCATTAGATTTATGTGATATTTTTGCACATGTTAAGTGCATATACAAAATTGGAATTGTAGTAAAGTTGACCCCTTTGTATTGCAGTGTGTTATTATTAATATTCTGAACACTCCGTAAGACTTAGTCAGGCTGTAGTGCTGGTCCATGTGGACATTTTCCTAGGGCCATGGCACACCTCTTGGGTAACTTTCCATTACTCTGACTGTCTGAGTCCCATTCTGAACAGCTCGGAGCAGGTGGCTGTTGATCTGTCAGGGTCCTGCTCTACTTGGGTCCAGCCCAGAGCAAGTGAAAGAAAGGGCATGAACCAGGGGGAAGAGGAGACTTTTATTAATTAGCTTCTCTCATTTTTCCATATTATTTTCAATGGAATGAAATGAAATATGGCATGTTTGTATTAAAACTGAGTTTTCTACCATGAATGAGTGATTAAAAATGAAGAACTGAAATAATCTAGAGGCTGAGCTCATAGTATAAACTTTTATTGCCAGCATCTTTTATTTCACACCAGACCCTTCTCCCCATTACTTTGGAGTGCTGCTCCTCACTCCTTTCCTGGGATGGTTTGGGCTGTCAACACAGGCTGTCGCCTGCTCCCTGGTGAAGTAATAAGCAGGCAACCCAGACCCGGCTTATTGCACTCCTTCATTCCCCGTGCGTGTGATTCAGGCTGGCTCCACACATCCTCCCCTGGGATTATTCCACACAGATAGAGGAAAAGCTACATTAACTTTTTGAGTGGGTGAAATGGAAGAATTTGGCCTTCTTGCTTGGCCCAGAGAGCATGATGCCGAGAGCTGAAATTAGGTTTTAGCCAAGTGCAATCTTTGACATTTCTGGAACTTTCTTTTTCCTGCAGATGACCAGTGAAAATGGCCAAATATATATTTTTTGTTTATATTATAGTAGTAAAGCTGCTGTTAGCAGTATAGCATAGTAATTAAGAACCCAGTCAATTGCTGTCTGTATGGCTGGAAAAAAGTTAAATAACATCTCTATGCCTCCACTTCTTCAACTGAGAATAATAATACCCATGTCATAGGTTTACTGTGAGAATTAAATGAGTTAATATTTGTAAGGCATTATACATGTATGTGTACATATACCTGTATAAACATACTCAGAAATATTCTGAAATATTCATATAAATTATATATATATTTATATATCTTTGTAGAAAATTTAAAAGATACACACACACACACACATTTCAATCTTGGGTTTCTTTTCTAAAAAATTTTTCAAGCCAAAAAAATGTAGGAAGGGACATGATCTTGGATAATCCTCCTCAAAAAAGTCAGCTTATACCAACAGTTATCAAAATTTTTAAAAGTTGGGCATATTTTAAAAATTTAAATGAAGAAAGATTACATTTTATTATGCAACAAGATTGTACATTATTTAAATCAGATTTATATTGTCAATCTGTTTCTAATTTGAATGTTGGTTTATTGTTTCAATTGACAAAGTCCAATTTCAACTAGTTTGGAGAAGAAAAAAAGAGAATCAAAGGAAGACCTAGGGGAAACAAAACAATTTGAAGGGACCCATTCTTTGAAGCCTCTATTCAGAAACCATTATGGATAAGTTTTTCTTCAGTAGCCCTGTCTAATATCATTTGATGTTCAATAATGCCATGTCACTAGTCTGTGCAAACTGGAAGTATGGAAACCACTGCTTTTAAGGCATGTGTGACCCTTGTGTGATGCTTACAGCATATATGTCTGCCCTTAAAGGAGATTTTAGTGGGAATTACTCATCTCTTAAATCCTTGTTTGCTAAACCTATGATGCTTTTGATACGGGGTCATCGAAACCACTTGTCTTTCATTGCTGAAATGTAATTTGTTTAATATGATTTGTGCTGCATTGTGGTGAAATTGAAAATGTGTCTATTATTTGTTGCATTGCTTCATTCGTTTTTATTATTTAAGATTTGCCCCCAGTTAGCATGGCTTTTAAGAGCATTTTTTTGTTATTCATTCTTTCTGCTCATTAAATGTAGACATTGATATAAAAAAACTAAGAGAAATGATGTGTGCTCTGAATGCTTTGAATGCTCATGAAATTTTATGGCATAAAGACTGATGCTTGCACTTCTGTACTTTTGAAGATGAGTAGGAAAAGATAAACCTTATATAGTCTCTAAAAGATATGCTATTGAATGTACCTTACATAGCAAATACCTTCTTTCATCTGGATCCAAATTATTCTATGTATATTTATTGATTATATTATTATTATAATGCAACTTTAAAAATCTGTTTGGCATTAAAAGAAATAAATGTTTCTGTCCTGCAGAGATAAACCTTTTACTTATAAATGACCTCTTGAGTGGTTTGAAAGTTTGATTGCATTCTTGCTACAAATTAAAAATTTTAACTGTTAATATTGTATAATTAAAGTTTTTATGATGACTAATATTGAGGCTATTTCATTATTTTATGGGTAACATAATTTTAATAATATTTTGAGTGCCTGCTGAGTTAGTCATTTTACATTCATTTACTTATTCACCAAATATTTATAGAGCATCTGTAATGGGCCAGACACTTTTCTCACTTTTCAGTGAGTAAAAACCAGAAAATCTCTGCTCATGTAGAACTTATGGTCTAGTGAGATCTTCTAGTATAGTAGTCCCTAACCTTTTTGGCATGAGACTGGTTTCATGGAAGAGAATTTTTCCACAGATGGGGGTGGTGGGAAGGGATGGTTTCAGGATGATTCAAAATCATTACACTTATTGTGCCCTTTATTTCTGTTATTATTACATTGAATATATAATGAAATAATTATACAACTCACCATAATGCAGAATCAGTGGGAGCCCTGAGCTTGTTTTCCTGCAACTAGACAGTCCTATCTGGGGGTGATGGCAGACGGTGACACCTGACAGTGCTTATGTCTAGTCTACTCTGGAATCTCGTTTTGGTTGCTGTCACTGCCGAAAACCCTGCTTCACAAGGATAGGATGTTGGAAATGGAAGCAGGCTTTTCAGTGCTGCTCTGACAGGAGGCGGAGCTCAGGCAGTAATGAAGCAATGGAGAGTGGCTGTAAATACAGATGAAGCTTCGCTCATTCACCTGTGGCTCACTTCTTTCTGTGCAGCCCAGTTCCTAACGGGTCTGTGACCCGGGAGTTGGGGACCCTTGTTCTAGTATCTCTAAACCTCTAACAGCTGTGTTAGGTAGTTATTGTCTCCCTGATTCATAGGGGAAGAAACCAAAGCTTGGGGAGTAAATGTCTTGTCCAATGATATATGAAGAGTAAATGCAGATTTGGAATTTAAACCTGAGACTTTCTAATTCCAAAGCCATTTTGCCATTATAAATGTTGTACTCATCCTAAGCCTCAAACAGTTCCCCTTATGGTATTCTGACTCTTTAGCTAGCCATGTTCATCATGGTGCTGTTTGTTAAATGATTGAATATCAGTAGCACACATGGCTCTGACAAGTTCCTCGTATTTGGTGCTAAACTAGATAATGTTGGGGATTAGCTGGACAAGCTGGATGTTAGGCTATGATAGACTTAAGCTATAATCTTCAAGTGGGCACTAGTATTTGCACCATTCACCTGAGAAAAATTGAAATGAAATTCTAGACAGAATCCTGTCAGTGTGTGTGCTCAGGTGAGTGCCTCAATGAGTATAGTCAGAGTTCGCCAACAGTTGAGATAAAATGCTAAAGCAAATCATGGCCTTGTGGTTTCTTTACCAGGTCAGTTATTGAAAATGCTTATGCTTGAAAATTAAAATGGAACTACTACTTACAGATTCAGGACTCATTTTATATATTGTTTTGACTGGGGACAAGGATTTAAGTTAACTGTGATAATTATTCATGATATTTGCTCTTCAGTATGCCTCTTATAGAGCAGTATGTAGGCTAGGAAGCACATCTCTTTCTGTGTTTTTTTTTTTAATGCCTATTACTGAGTTTATGTTTTGGCAAATTTAGTTATGAGACAAATGGCACATTCCTAGAAGTTTCTCATGTTAAAACTGAAAGGCCCTTTTGGGGATCATCTTATTTACACCCTCCATTTACAAGTAATAAAATAGAAGCTCAGGGTGACCAAAGTCCTGCCTAAGGCCACAGGGCTCACAGGTGAGGTTTCCCCTGTGGTGTCTCTGTTCTGCTGATTTAATGGACCCGTCATGGCAGCACAATCTGGGTTAGTCCATGTTTCCATTTTGTTTGTGGTTGCCCCTTTTTATTTTGTGTTTTCATTGTCTATAAGTCCTGTCTTGAAGTTCTAGCCCATTCCTTTTGCCCTTGGAGGAGGGGAGGGGAAGCATGGGTGAAAAGAAAAAGACAAAAGCTAATTAGTGCAGGATTTTCTAATTGTGTTTCCCCCAATAGTAGATGTCACTAAGAGTATTATTCTGTGTTACATAGTTGGTAAAAAGCTGGCTTAAGGTTTTGCTCCCTGTTTTATTATTAGTCATATAGAAAATATATTACTATCCTGTAGCATTTTCCAACCAGAATATCTTAATTCACAGGGAAGATACTTCACTCTGTGGCTCCAGTGTCTTTATCTCTAAAAATGAGGCAGACATTTGATTGTGTCTTCTAGATTAATAATACACCATGACTTAGAAATGTGTCCAGCTTATACAGCTCAGAAATAAATCTAGTGACCTAGTTTATTTGGCCTTGATTATTTTCTCCTTGATTTGAATCACATTTCTTCTTGGGCCATCTCTCATTTGACATCTTTGAAACGGGAAGTTGTTGTCGATTTCTGAATATTGCTTTTAGTGAGTGCATTATGAAGTCCAGTGGTTTAGTGAGAAATGTAGCAGAATACCATGGGCAAGATCCTTGACTTTTCTCAAATGGCAAAATAATTCCATTCCTGGGAATCATTTTTGCGGCTTTAATCCATGCAGACACTAGGCTTGGGTTGTACTAACCAACGTCTGTATGGCGCTTTACAATGATATTCCTCAGTGGAAGTCTGTGGGATTACTATGGAAAAAGTTTTCAGTAATTAGTAAATCTACTTCAAATGCAGGGAAAAGAAGTAAAATCTTTCCTAAGGAGAAACACAGACCGTCCCGCATGTGGGATGAACCAGTGATTGTCTGGCAGTTGAAAGGGAGATATGTCCCTGTCCCCTCTGACAGAGGCTCTGCTGAGGAAACACTAGCAGCAGCACACCCCCAATCCATTGCTCTGTAGGACCCCTTAGGGACCCTTGGGGTGGGGGTGACACAGCCGGTGGCTTCACCTTCTTCTCTTGACAAAGGCATTCATCATTTTCAGAGGATCCTTGGCACTTGGTTGATTGAGGCAGAGTGATTTCTGGGTCTTGATGATAACTGAGTGATTACTTTTCTTGAGAACTTTTGAAAAGAAGAAATCAGGAAGTGATCTGGGCATATCGGGAGTGACTGAGATGCAGAACTGGTAGAAGAACAACACTAAAGAGCAAGGAATTTAGTCACAATTGGTTTTTCTGTACTCTACTGTGAGACCTGAGTGGTTTAACAGTTTTCCCAAGCTCATGCCAGTGCATCTCTGCTAGGACCCGTGAACAGGCCCACACCCACCAAAAACAACTGTTGGGGATTTGTTTTTGTTGTTCCACTCATTGTTTTCCTCCCTTCAAAGCCTGCGATGAGTCATTTTCCCTGCAATTTTTCTCTCTTATCAACCCCATAATTTAATCGTAATAATGCACTGTGGGATGTCACTTGACACACAATCTGAGCTGACGTATTTGCCGAGCAAACAGATTGCCTGTTAGTTTGCCAAACAGATGGGTTCAGACACTTTTTAGTGAGCTTCTGTTTACTCCTGTTACATCTGAGATATTTGTACCCAAAGAAAAAACCCAAATCTTTTACTTTTCCTATCCCTTTTTATCTGCAAATATGTGTCCATGTAAAAGGATGTGTTACTGTACTGTATTTCAGTAGTGACAGGATGGAGGAGCCCCACATACCTGTTAGAAGGGGAAGATGGCATCAATCTTTATATCCTGTAGTGGACACCCAGTCCTGGGCTGAATACAAACAGGTCATTTTAGCCAACTCATAAAGAAACTGTTTAGAAATAGTATTAAATACATTGTTCATTCATTGGCTTATTCACAAAGACTTTCTGATTGCCTGTCGTCACATTCCAGACATTATTCTAGAAACTGAGGATCAAAAGGAGCAAGCAGATATAACCCCTTGGCCTCCTGGAGGTTATACTTTGGGGGAGAGAAACAGAAAATAAACAAGATGTGAATATAGCATAGGGGAGGTCTGACAAGAGCGATGGGGCAGAATAAAGCAAGGGAGAGGGCCAGAAAGGGTGGTGGGATTTTAAGGAATAGATGGGGGAGGCTTTAGGAGAGAGGTGCATCGAACCTAAGTCCCAAGGGCACATGAGGGAGGCCATAGGTGAGTGAGGAAGAACATTCCAGTGTAAGTCTCTGGGGTGAGAGCAGCAAGGAGGCCAGAGTAGATGGGTCACAGAGAGAGAGAGAGAGAGCGACCAGGAGGAGGTGAGGTTCCAGAATAAATGAGTGTGTCAGGGCCAGCTCTTGGAAGGCTGTGGCTCCCCTGAGTGTCAGGGGAGCCTGTGGGAGGCCCTAAGTGCAGGAATGCCCTTGACCTGACTTTAGGCTTAAGAGAGGAACTCCAGAGGATGAGTAAGAAAAAAAAGACCTCATGGGGAGGAAGAGAGAAAGCGGAGCAGAGATACCTTGTTAGGTGCCTACTGTAGTGACCCAGTTAATGGGTGGTGGCAATATCTAGAGCGAGGACGCTGGTTAAGCTCTTCAAAGACTGAGTGTAAGTGAGAAGAGAAGAGTCCCTCTGGTCCTCCAACCTCAACAGACAAGACAGGTGGTGAACAAGGGAGGAAACCAGGAGACCGGTGTCTGGAGTCCTGGGAGGGAGAAAGTGTTCAAGGGCAAGGGGGAGGCATGAGTGGTCACATGCTCTATGCATATGATGTTTCCGTTTTAAGGGAGAGAAGGTTATATACATCTTTATGCTGGAATATGACTAGGACATTTTTGGGGGAATACCCCCAAAGCCTGACATTGTCTCCTCTGTGGAGTTTTACTGGGGCTCCAGGAAGATGAGAGGGAGATCTTTTCAGTTTCAAAATCGTGCTTACGTTTTAGGTCTGTGTAGGCCATTTCCAATAGAAGAACACTTGAGAGCAACCCCTCCCTGTTTCCCTCGTTTTTTCTTTCCTTGTTGCTGTTTCCTGTGGGACCCTTTTAATCCCTGATCCTGTCAGACTCTCAAAACAGACAGCAGTTGGTGATCCTCTGATATATTCATTCACTCACACACTTACAAATATTCAGTGGCTAATATGTGCTGGGGCTGCTTGAAATGTATGGTGATAGAGCCATGAACAAATAGAGAAAAATGATATTTTTCTGTTCTTAGGGCAGTACCCAGCCCTCCTCCCCGCTGCCTGTCTTCCCTAAGTTTAAGAAGTGCATTTACATGGGTCTGACAGATTCTACTAAAATATTGTTCACATGCATTCTGGCTTAAGATCTTACAGATAACCTTTGAAGCTTACTATGATTTATAATAGTAATTCTGTAGAAAATGGAATTTTTGGCTACCAACAACCATTTTACAAGTAAAGCAGCATTTTGAAATACAATTAACTGGCAAATTAAAGACTTCTTATTCTCTGGTTTTAACTATTCTGATCAGGAGATTTTGTGTTTAATTATCAACTGTTAATTATCTCTGCTAATAGAAATATGTAATGGAGTAAATGTATATATTTTAAATGCTGAGTTAAAAAAAAACCCAATCTATCTTTTTATTTTTTATTTTATTTTTTTTTGAGTTGGAGTCTCACTCGGTCGCCCGGACTGAAGTGCAGTGGCCGCTCCCGGCCACCGCAGCCTCCACCTGCTGGGCTCCTGCGATCCTTCCTCCTCAGCCTTCTGAGTAGCTGGAATTACAGGCATGCGCTACCACGCCCAGCTGATTTTTTGATTTATTGTAGAGATGAGGTCTCGCTGCCCAGGCGGGTCTCGAACCTGCGGGCTCAGGCAATCCATTTACCTCAGCCTCCCAAAGGCGCGGGATTACAGGCTGAGCCACCGAGCCCAGCTTAATCTATCTTTTTAATTGTTTTGCTCAAGCTAATCCTAAAGTGAGTTTACATTCCCTGAATTCATACCAGCTGATATCCAGGCCAGTCATTCAGCCACTGCTGCAGAAAAAGAGAATGCTAGAAATCTACAGCATTGAACATTTTCGGCTTAAGGGGACATGTGAGCGTTAAGAACAATTTTCATCGTTCCATCAAAGATGATTTTAAAACCCTTTTTTTGTACTAGAAGGAATAAACTTCAGTTTATTGGTAAGTTTACGTGGAAAACAACTGATAACATCAGGAAGCCATCTCTCCTTAACTCTGTGATTTCTGGCTTGAGAAACTCTTACTGGTAAATAGAATGCAAAGAGAAAAATAATCCCTATAATGGAGATAAATAATGAGTGTCCTCATTTGGGTGAGATAGCTGGTCCTCTCATTTATTTCTTAAATATATTTTGTAAAGTATCACCTTGCTTTTATCTAATTCTGACATTTCAAAAATCCACAAAATAGATGAGTTCATGGTCTTAGTTGTTATCTTGTTCTTTTGAGTGTAAGAATCCAGTAACTCGGTAAGTACCCAGTAATGGCTAGATGTCAGTTGGTCAGGAGAAACACATCCATAGTGGGAGTAGATGCCAGCTTCAGGACTATCCAACCTGGACTTGGGGCTTTGGGTATGGAGCTTGTACCAAGAGCATTTGCAGCACCTGGAACTTCTGTTAATAAAACTCTTTCTGCCCTGGGGACTCTGTATCAGCTATTGGCTCTTGGGGTGTCTGACTTTCAATAGCTCTTGCAGTTTATTATAAGAGTCAATTTTGTAGTCAAGGAAACGATGCTTTCCTGAGGCTGAGGATGGCCTGTGTGCACAACCTTCACTCTGCAGTTAGAGAAATCTGTCTCTGTGTATTTGTTTCCTATGAATACTTGGACTGAAATGAGAAGGGTGCTGGGTAATGCTCTGTGTTTGGAAAATGTTTTCATTTTCTTAAAAAAATCAGACTTTGTTTTGTTCTAAAGGCTTACTCCAGCTAAAGCCTGCTTCTTCCTCTTTTGCTTTTTGACTTATGACTGTCTCTTACTTGCACATTGTCTTTTCCAGCATTGTTGACCTTACGGATTTTGAAACGGTGAAATTTCTGTCTGTTCTCTCTTGGTTCCCTCTTGCTGTGCTATTTCAGTTCATCTTGGAGATGGTGCCTGGGAAGGAGAATTATGCAAACGACCAAGAGAACTGTTGTCACGGGTTCAATACTGATGTTCTCTGCAACTTTGATTTAGGAAGTTTCTCATATTGCTTTTGACTTCCCTGTTTTTTTATGCTTAGATTCAGTCCCCTTCCCATGTAGCTGACACAGAGTTCCTTTCAAAGCAAACCTTGCTTGTCGAACAGACTTGTTCATAGCAAATGGTTGAAGAATTCATATTTGCTATCCAAGCTGAATACCAAACAATGTTATTCCAGCAATACCATCTTGAAGAAGACTTTTTTTTTTAAAAGGGAATGCTACAAAGTAAAAAGCTCTCAGTAGCACCCAGCAGTGTACACTGTGGCAGCTGGAGAGTCTAATTATAGGCTGGGAAGCCCCTTAGGAATTACAGAAAGCATTAGCAAAAGGCCTGCAGTAAATGACAGCTGTTTGCCTTGGGCACTAAAAAGCCAGAGTGCATATAGAATAAAAATAAAGTATCCTGTCCAGCATATGTTGGCTTTAGACACTTGTGGAAATCACCCTACTTAGTGTTAATAATAATAGATTGATGGTCAGTTACTGAAATAGTGTTGACTGAAAAAGCTATGAGAGGAAGAGAATACAAGCTTTTTTAAATACTTCAAAATTGTGTGTTTAAAACATTTGATTATTCAGTGTATGTTGATTTAAGATAGTATAGGAAGAAAACATTATATACCTATAATTTGGAATATGAGAGTATTACGGGTGCAGCTGTACCCTGTCAGTACTAATGGATTCTAGGACCAATGAAATCCCACCTTCCTGTCAGAAACATATGGCGTGAGAAACATTCCGTGAGAAACATTAAAAAAAAAAAACCCTTAAGCTCCCAAGTAATCCTAAGAAAGTGATAATGATTCCTCTGAATACATTTCTGAGACTTAACATTTTGCAAAAAAGTTCATTTGAAAATATATTGTTGCTTTGTAACTTTCATTCATGTTTTGATATTTCTTGATTAAAATAAGGCAGATACCTACATTAATAGTATCTGAGGCAAATAAGGCTAAATTTGTCAACTTTTCTTTTAAAAAGTAGAAAACAACTTTGGAGATAGAAATAATTATTTTCGGGTGGATTATAATATATCTGCATATATATGAGAAGAAAGTATATTCCAAGAGTAACTCTTGTATAACCTATATTTTTACCTTTATGAAATGTAATATCTTCTTTTGGTTATGGTGCCAAATTACTCATACAAAGTTCAGAAACATTTTATGTCACGTGTGATTGGCATCATGTAAAAAATGTAAACGTATATCAACTTAACATTTCTTATTGCTTTGTCCTGTGAAAGGAAAATGAACTTCACACCATAATCAGTGGTGACGACTGTACTATAGTAACAGCTGTTCTGGCGTTCTGTTTCAATTAAGTTGGGGCAGGAAGGGGGAAGAGTGTTTCATACTGAAATAATCACTACATAAGGGTTGATGTCAGCTATGTTGCTGCTAAGAGTGGTAATTTAATACACAAAACATGTTGAGGAAAATGCTCATTTTCTTCCACTTTTGTAACCTTATAATTATGCTTTGGCCTCTGCAGTAACATGACCAAAATCATCATTATTTTTTTAAATGATGTGAACTTCAAGTTTAAAAATGCAGTGTTAGATTTGCTATATCATATTTTATCATCAGATTTCTGTGGATACATACATTGAAATTATCTAGATTTTCTGCCCTGGATGAGCCATAATGACTAATAGGATACTATATTCTGTATGTATTGGGCTAGTGAGTCTGAAATATAAATAATAAATAATGGCTAATGCCTGAGTATTTAATATGTGCCAGACACTATATAAACTATATGAATTAGCTGCTTAAATCTTTCTCAGCTGATGAGAAAGAAATGAAGACCATCCCCATTTTGCTGATATGATTAATATCCCCACATACTAAACCAAGGCTCAGCGAAGTGACTTATCCAATGTTTCACAGCTAATTCACTGTGAACCAGTTGAACCCAAGTAGTGTGACTGTAGAGTTTAGACTCTTACCCTTTTTGCTATACTGTCTCAATACAGATGGGGACCAATCAACAGCATGAACAATCTCCTGATATAGTCACAGAAGAGATGCTCCATAAGTGTGTAAATAAGATCTGGTGTGGTGGCTCACACATGTAATCCCAGCACTTTGGGAGACTGAGGCAGAGGATTGCTTGAGGCCAGAAATTAGAGCCTGGGCCATATAGCGAGCTCCTATCTCTACAAAAAAAAAAGAAGATGAAAATTAGCTGGGGGTGTGGTGGTATGTGTCTGTTGTCCTTGCTACTCAGGAGGCTGAGTTGGGAGGATCACTGAAGCCCAGAAGTTCAAGATAGGCTATGGTCATGCCACCACAATCCAGCCTAGGTGACAGAGCAAGACCCTGCCTCTATTTTAAAAAAAAAAAAAAAAAAAGCATTAATGAGAGAAAAGTCTTTTCATTTTCTGGACTGCCCCTTCTCTTTAACCTTGCTTTCCTACCCTTTCTTTTCCTTTTTTTTCTAGGTACTTCAAGTTTAGCATACACATAACTGACTTTCTCTTTGCACACCAGACCTATGGCCTTCTCCAGCTCAGTCAGTTAGGATAGGCTAGGGGATGCTTCTGTAGCAACCCCCAAACCTCAGAGGCTGCCTGCATGTACATCATGGTTTTGCAAGAGATCTTTACTCATGGTAGTAAATGAGGAACTAAGGCTGATGAGGGATTGTGATCCTACTACATGCCTGGGAAGAAGAGAACCAGAAGTACCTGGGGGGTGAAAGCTATTAACTGCTGCAGCCATATTCCCTGTCCACAAGGATTTGAACACACCATCCACTAGACACAAAGCGTCCTGCCTGATTCTGTTTTCACCCTTCCACCATTTCTATGGATCCTCTCTCTGTAGAATCTCTTTACTGGTGGCTCCAGCATTTATATATGGGCAGGCCTTAGCCAGGTAGACTGTTTAGAAGTGGGGGACTAGAGGACTTATCTTAAGCCTACATTTACTAGTCATCCATTTTTAACTTTGATGGTGATGATGATGGTGATGATTTTGGGTAGCTTGTGGTAGGAGCTGGAACTAATGGAGCTAATGGGGAGGGGGCTAAAGTTCTCTATTCTCCCAAATATCTTCCTCATTGCTAGGATATGATAGTTATTCAGGCCCTCAATTTATTTCTCCTGAGTCATCAAAACACATTCCTCACTGGTCTTCCTTTCTTTACTTTTGGCCTAGTTCCCTCATTCCCTCATTCATTCTCCACACTAGCCCATGCGATGTGTCTAAAACATTAATCTGACCTTACTACTCTAACCTTAAAACCTTTAACCTGTTCTCCATTTCTCTTAATATGCATTGGTGTGTTCCCTTTGTGATCAGATTCCTGCTTACCTCTTTTTCTTTTCTCTGACATACCATCCCCAACCCACTACTCCAACAAAGACACTCTTTCTTCACTTTGCTGTCTTCTTTGAGTCTTAGGTTTCACTTTCTCTTGAAAGGAATTTCTGATCTACCCAATTTAGATTGAGTGCCCATTCTCCATGTCTTGTAGCATCCAGGACTTCCCCATCTCATGGCATTTCCCAGCTCTGTTTTAGAACTATTTATCTTGGTGTGTTTTCTCTAGACTGTAAGGTGTTTCAGTTGGGAATTTATATCCATGTCTTTTTTGTTTATCATTATGTCCCCAGCATTAACATTCTGTGCTGTGTTAGTTGAAGGAACAACCAACTGGGCAAGATAATCTAGTCTAATTGCCCTCTAATTCTTCTTCTAAATCCGTCCTTATTTTTTTGCATTGTTGAATTTGACCAACTGATGTCCTTGTCTTATTGAAAGATATTCTGAAGTAGTTATTTTTTAAAAGAACTTTATTCTAGAAGCCTTTTGAAGACATGAATCTATACCAGATTAATTTTAATGCAGTTTCAATCTCCATCAAGCTGGTTCTCTGTGAATTTTTTTCAACCCCATCCCTGGCACACATTTCTATGTTCTGTATTCATCTGGAAGGTTGTGGTGCTGAGGGTTCTTAAAGAATAAGCATTGAAGTTATCTCTTTGAAAATTACTCTTAAATTAACATTTTATAGGGTAAGGTAAAAAATAAGAGACCCTAAAAAACTTCAGTCAGTATTGTGAAATATGGATTCAAAATTTAACCAAAAAGCATCTTGATTTTGTTAGACTTATTATGAAAATACAAATCTGGCCCAAAGCTAAGTTCCCTCTCTTCAAAGAAGAGAGAACCCAAGTTTTGATCCTTCTGATCTTTTGCAAATAAGGGAAAATTGGGTATAATACAAGAAACCCCACAGCTATTAAAAGAAAGGATGAGACTCAATACCTTTAACCATCTCTGCTTGCTTCTTTAAGTCAGTTATCAAGAGAGATATTGAAGAAAAGTCAAATTAATTCACTTGAATTTCATATACTTTGTCTTTTCCTCAGTCCTAATGTAGAACACTGCAGGCAGGAAGAAGTGGCAGGCCCGTGGATGATAATCCATTGTCTGCCTCTGGTTAATTGGGAATGGTCTTTGTTCAAACAGATGACTCTGTTCTTTGTACTTCACTGTCTGCCAGGTATCCTAGAGCTTGTGGAATGTCAACTGATTTGGAGCTCAATTATTTCCTACTTGAATAAAGAGACAGCATATAAGTACTGCATAGTTATTTCAAATACTCACTCCCCTCAATTGTAGATTGATTCCTACAATGAATTTTTATTCCTCATTTATTCCTCTCATGGATGAGTAGGCAAACGGAGCCAGCCTTTAAAGTAAAAAATACTGATACAAATTTAATAATTTATATCACATGAAATTTAAAGGTGATGGGGTATACTTTAAAATAGAACAAACCTACTAGATTAGTTTATTCAGTGTATATTTACTAAACAGGTATATGAATGCTAAGCATTGGGATAGAAAACTAAAAATGGTTGCACCCTGCTGGGAAAGGGCCCACCATAAGACTGGGTAATGGTGAGACAGCATAGCTGGAGTTGTAAGAATGGGGGCCCAGCTCCTGAGTTTACGGCCTCCACACTGCTTGGGAATTAGGCTTGGTTTTTGTGTACTTCACTTGGTCCTAAGGAAGGAAGTTGGGACCTTTGGGCCCTCTCATAATGCAGACCTCCCATTACTAAGCATAGAGTGTAAAATCATGACACTCCCAGGACTACATATCCTGGATCCTGTCAGTGGACCAGAAATCCCTCAGATGCAGGAGTTTCCTAGGCCCTCAATACCAGTTTTAGAACAGAATTATACAGTACATATGTAGTCTTATCACATTAATGCCTTTGCTGAAATGAAAAGGAGTTCTTTCTCAGAGATATGAGCCCTCATATGTTATTGTAAAACTGATTTTGCAATACCAGCTTTCCCTGATTTCCAAATTAAAATCTGTAGTGGTGTGTATGTGTGTGTGTGCGTGTGTGTGTGTGTGTGTGTGTGTGTGTGTGTGTGTGTGTGTGTGTTCTAGGAATATAGGTTCTTCCTCACCTGGGTCTAGTTTGGCGGTTGTTAGCTCTAAGTCACTTGTTTGCATTTATTTAGCTGTTTTAATTATTGTTGTATATAGCATGTTTAGTGGTAAAAACCAAAAGTAGGTAAAATTGAAAATGAGATATCAAAGTCTTATATTCTTCTATTCTTGAGACCCAGCGTATAGCATATACATATTGTTGAATGACAGATTAAATGAATGAATGGTGATTATAAAAAGACTATCTTAGCAGGGCTTGGTAGCTCAGCCTGTAATCCCGTGCCTTTGGGAGGCTGAGGTGAGTGGATTGTCTGAGCTCACAGGTTCGAGACCTGCCTGGGCAACTTGGCGAGACCTCATCTCTACAATAAATCAAAATGAGCCAGGCGTGGTAGCGCGTGCCTGTAGTTCCAGCTACTTGGACGGCTGAAGTGGAAGGATCGCCGGAGCCCAGTAGGTCGAGGCTGCGGTGGCCGGGAGCGGCCACTGCGCTCCAGTCGGGGTGATAGAGTGAGACTCCACCTCAAAAAAAAAAAAAAAAAAAAAAAAGACTATCTTACATACCAAAATGAAGCATAATAGCGTAACAACACAAACCCTATTTAGAAATTTAGCTATGGAAAAGAAGGGGAGCAGAGCAGGTTGACTGTGATTTCACAACTTCTTTGTGTGAAGTTAGTGCCTCTTAACTTACCTTTTTGATCTCCTTCAATTCCTTTTAGATAAAGTGATTCAAAGATACCAAACTGTAAAATAGGAATATTAATATCTTCACTCCCATTTAAATTTTGAACCATTTTTTTTTTTCTTTCCACCAAATTTAGAAACCTCAGAACCTTGCTGTCCACAGGCAGCTTCTGACTAATCAGTTTTCACTGGGAATGGACATCTTAGTGTAACCCGTCACAATTTCCCAATTCAAAGAAATGAATACTTAACCTTGTAGTCATAGGGGGGGATGTTGGGCCTGGTGAGGACCTGAGCCTTCCTCTGCCACTGGGACCAGTCTCCTTAAGTGTCGTTTTGTTTATTTTCTCTTCTCCAAAATCCCCAAGGAAGTCCTGAAAGGAAGTCCTTTCTGTTAAAAGCACCCCCTTAGGCAAATGCAAAACAAGTTTGAATGCTTATGAACAACTTATCTGCATTATGCCAGGAGAAGGTAATATTTCATGAGTTTTAAGAAACTCGGTCCAAATCAACACATGGCGATGAAAATTGTTGCTTTTACTAACTGCAAGGGTGTTTTCCTGACTGGACTCTGAAACTGGCCTCTGCTAGGTTGGTCTTTTTTTTTTTTTTTGAGTTGGAGTCTCACTCTGTTGCTCAGACTAGAGTGCAGTGGCCGCTCCCGGCCACCGCAGCCTCGACCTGCTGGGCTCCGGTGATCCTTCCGCCTCAGCCTTCCAAGTAGCCGGAATTACAGGCATGCGCTACCACGCCCGGCTGATTTTTTGATTTATTGTAGAGATGAGGTCTCGCTGCCCAGGCGGGTCTCGAACCCGCGGGCTCAGGCAATCCACTCACCTCAGCCTCCCAAAGGCGCGGGATTACAGGCTGAGCCACCAAGCCCGGCTTTAGGTTGGTTTTATAACACTTATGTGAGGGAACGACTCAGCACTCCCAGGCAGATGGCATTGATTAGAAATCTCTCAAGATCATCTTTGTTCTCATGACTAAGCAGAGCATGCAGCCTTTTAAATGTTTATGTGTAATCTTTGCTGAACTATTCTGAGTGTTGGTGTGTTTATATCAAACAGATGAGATTTTTATTAGATGCCATTATACTTAAGAAGCAGATACAGGTTGGGTGTGGTGGCTCATGCCTGTAATCCCAGTACTTTGGGAGGCAAAGGCGAGAGGATTGCCTGAGCCCAGGGATTTGAGATCAGCCTGGGCAACACGGCAAGACCTCATTCTATAATAAATAAAATAAAATAAAAGAAGAAGAAGAAGAAGGAGAGAAGAAGAGGAGAGAAGGAGAAGATGATACGTGGGGATGAGGAATGTTCAGAGAATAGAAAGAAAAAAAAGGAATATGCAAAAGTTTTGGAATCAACAGGAGAAATTTCAGTGAGAGGAATATCTTCTGCTGGGTTGGACCTTGTTAATATAAGAAATTATACTGTAGTAAAATTTTCCCTTTTTTCCCCATCACCAGGGAGAGTACACAGCTTGGAAAGTGGAGCAGGTTTTCTGTTTTATCATGCCTTTTGGAAGCTAAATGAAAAAGACAAAATATTTATAGTATCAGATAAGAAGTAGGCTGTGGTAATTGTGATTTTATACTTGTGGTTCCTTGATGCTTAGAAAATGTATTCTCCTTGTACTTCTGGCTAACCAAGGGCCTTACTGTCCCATCTAACCTTTATCTGAACTCTTTTCCCTTATCTTCCTCCTGAGAAAGTCCTGGGGTAAGATAATTATCTCCCAAGCTCAGATTTTCAGCAGAGTTCATGTAAGCACGATACTGGAAATGACAAGTGCACACAAGTGATAGATGCTTCTGTTATTTTTCTGACAAGTGGCAAGAAGAGAGTTCAACCTGTCCCTTAATTTGGTTTATTCATTATGATTTTATTAGCTCTAGTGATCCTTAAGGTCTAGAAAGCTCTAAAGGAGATAATACTTCAGAAGTTCTAAAGAACTTGGTCTAAATCATTATTCAGATTTAAACAAGATGTTCTTTTTTTTTCTAATATTGGAATAAATTCTAGCCAGGACATGGTAACAAGAGGAATTGTTTTACTGATTTAAAAATAATGATGGCTCATTTATTGAATGTCTTCAATATGTGTTATACTGTATTAAAAGTATATTATTTCAACAGTTATAAGATTTAGATATTTTATCTACATTTTACAATGGATAAAAATTGATTTTCAGAGAGCTGAAGCAACTTGCTCAAATTTGTAGTTAGCAAGGTACAGAGCTAAACTTTGAACATAATCGGTGTCTTCACTTTGTAGGAGATCAGTGACTGAGATCAACTAGCAAAAGGGATTAGATGGTTACTTATCAGTGTCTCATAATACCTTAAATAATGTGCTTTTGGTTCCCATTGTTAATCCTTTTTGAAAAAGACAGGGCTCATGCCAGATTGTTTAATAGTAAATATAAGCTAGATACTTTATATTATGCTTCTTGGATATAACACTCATGTTTTAAATATCCATCAGTTGTTCTTTTGTTTTATTACATGTTCTCTTTAGTCCTCAGACAGATAATAACCCGCCTATAGCAGAGCCTCATTCAGAAGGAAAATAATATAAGGCTCATCAGAGTCAGGATTTAGGAAGAATGGGTCATTCTTTAAAATGCTTTTCTGGGTGATAAAGATACTCTTCCCTTTTCCATTGTACATAGAATGGAGCGCTCCTCTTTAGGTGTATATGGAGCAGGTATGTTCCGCCTAAGATGGGGATGTATTCATGTGCAAGTATTTTTCATGCCAGTGTACTGTGGGTTGGCCTTTCTCAACTGCATTATACAAACTACCCTGTAGGTGCCATTCGTTTGGGGGCCATCCTTGGAGGTACACTTCAGAAGGGTGAGTCATGGCAGTTCGTAGGGCCCAGGATCCAGAGACATCTATGATGTCTGTCAGCACTGTTTTAGACAGATTCTGAAGAAGGAATCTGTCCCAGTTGAGGAAACGTCTATAAATACATGTATCTGGAGGATAAGGCTCTTATCTCATTTTGAAGTTATCAGCACTAGAGGAAACAGTGGCTGTGCTTTTTCTGGTGGAGGGCCTGGATATACTTTCTCCCATAGTAGACAATAGCATTTTAAAAATCTAGACTGGTGACCGGGCTCAGTGGCTCACCATATAATCCCAGCACTTTGGGAGGCCGAGGTGAGTGGATTGCCTGAGCCCACGGGTTCAAGACCCGCCTGGGAAACTTGGCAAGACCTTGTCTCTACAATAAATCAAAAACTAGCCGGGCATGGTAGCACATGCATATAGTTCCAGCTACCTGGAAGGCTGAGGTGGAAGGATCGCCAGAGCCCAGCAGGTCGAGGCTGCGGTGGCCGGGAGCGTGCCACTGCACTCCAGTCTGGGCGACAGAGTAAGAGTCCAACTAAAAAAAAAAATAAAAATAAAAAATCTAGACTGCTGTTCTGTTATAGAATTGTCTGTATAATGGACAATTTCTCAGGAACATTCTGAGAAATTAATAAGAAAACAATTATTAATAAGAATAACAATGATAATAGCAGTGATTTATTGAAGATCTGCTATATACCAGATGTTTTCTATATATGTTTAAACACATTTTATATATATATATTTTTTTCTGTATATGTTTAAGCATGATATATGTGTGTATGTGTGTGTGTGTGTGTGTGTGTGTATGATATCATCCCCAATCCTTACAGTCTTCTAAGGTAGATGTCAGGTCATTTAAAGATAAAGAACCTGAGATTCACGAAGCCAGCTGCCCAAGAACACACAGTTCATTGGTGGTAGAGTTGGAATTCTAACCATCACTACCCATGCATTTTTCTCTAGGTTGAGCTGCCCTTATGTTTCTAAGAATTTCAATGTATGTGTATTTTTATGGTTGGCAGTAGCAGGACACTGCCAGGGGAGGGGAGGGGGTCCCATAGCATCAATAAGGGTAACTGATCCCAAACTCGGTGAAGTAAGGATCAACGGGAGACCCAAACTTCACCTGTATGATGACCACTTATGTACCTAATCCTGAATTTTACCCCACATCTTAAAGGAAAAAAAAGAATTTCACTAAACATATCGATGTAGTATCATTTTGCCTAGAAATTGCCTGTAACAGAAAACACAACGTAAGATAGCTTTTCAGGAATTAAACATTGGGTGTCTTAATTCAGCAAACATAATCTAATGAATGCTTAATAAGTGCCTGACACAATGCAAGGGCCTGAAGGCTCCGAATGAGCTGAGTTTGTATGTTCAGCAAATTCTCATGGAGCCCCCGTTACACACCACACACTATTCCATACAATAAGGATACAACTATGGATCTGGCAGATAAAAATCCATGACCTCCTGAGACGGAGAACCTCTTGTTGGAGGAGACAGATAAAAAGCAAAGTAAATAACTGAAATATGTAGTATACTGGACCAGTGGTAAATGCCACAGAGACTACAGGACAGGAAAGGTGGGCAGGGAATAGAGGGTAGAAAGGGAAGTTCTTGCAAGGAGAACTTGAGCAAAAATGTGAATGAGGTTTCAGGATGAACCAAGGGAGAGAGGTACATTCCAGGTGGGAATAGCAAGCATGAAGGCCTTAGGTGGGAATATCTTTACAGTTTCAGAGGAATGACAGGGAGATCACTGAGGCTGGCCACAGTGGGTGAGGGGGACAGGAATAGAAGAAGAGGGAATGTTTCAGTAATGTTCTTTCAGGGTAGTGTATAAGGACTGTCTGGTTTTACTCTAAATGGAATGTGGAGTCATTGGAGGATTTTGAACAGAGAAGTGACATGATTTCATTTTTATTCAAAAAGAATCAACCTGACTTTTATGGAAAATACACTACAGAGTGCAGAGGTAGGGAGACCAGTTGGGAGGATACTGGAGTAACTGGGCAAGCAGTGATGATGAGCTAGATGAGAGGTAGTGGTAGACGGAGTGTGGTGGGTAGAGCTGAAAATGTAGCAGGCAGGGTGGAGGTGAGGTGCGGAAGATAGGGGTGGAGAGGAAGGTGTGGGAAGTAAGGGTAGAGGAGAAGGTGGGGTGGGTGGAGGTGGAGGAGAAGGTGTGGCAGGTAGAGATAGAGGGGGAAGGTAAGGTAGGCATGGATGGAGGGAAAGGTGTGGTGGATGGGGTGGAGGTGAAGGTGTGGGAAGTAGGGGTAGAGGGGAAAGTATGGTGGGTAGAGGTGGAGGTAAAGGTGTGGCAGGTAGGGGGAGGGGAAGGTGTGGTAGGCATGGGTGGAGGGGAAGGTTTGGGAAGTAGAGGTGGAGGTAAAGGTATGATGGGTAAGGGTGGAGGTGAAGATGTGGGAAGTAGGGTGAAAAGGGACTTGTCATGGGTAGGGTGGAGGGGAAGGTGTAGTAGGCATATGTAGAGGGGAAGGTGGGGTGGGTAGGGGTGGAGGGGAAGGTGTGGCAGGTAGGACTGGAGGTGAAGATGTGGCAGGTAAGGGTGGAGGTGAAGATGTGGGAAGTAAGGGTGGAAAGAAACATGTGGTAGGTAGGGGTAGAGGGAAAGGTGTGGTGGGTAGGGGTGAGATGAAGTTATGGGAATTAGGGGTGGAGGTGATTAGGTGCTCACACTCTAGAAGTATTCTGAAGGTAGAACCACAAGGATTGCTGAAGGATTGTGTAGAGTGTGAGGAAAGATTATTTTTTGATGTTTTTGTTAGTTTGTATTTTATTTAGCTTCAGACCCTGGAAGGATGGATTGGCTGCTTGAAGGGGACTCAGGGATGCCCTGGTTTTGGGAAGAAACTTCAGGTGTGTGGTTTTGGACACCACAGATTTGGTATAGATTTCTCATCAACAAAAAATGAAAAGTCTGATCTTGCCCTTAAGAATCTAATGTCTAGTAGCAGAGAGTCTTAGAGGCAAAGGTGATTGATCAGACAGTCCATGAGACTTGCATAGCTATGGGAATATGTACATATTTATGCCCAGAGGCGACTATTTCTGGGGTGGAGGGAACTTGGGGATAACTGCTAGTGGAGATGGTATAGAAGTTGAGTTTCACAGTACTGTATTAGGGTTTAGTAGTACAGGGGGAGAGGGGTGGGTTGGAGACTTCTAGACTCAAGGGCAGCAAGTTCAAGGGCGCCAAAGACTCAGAATTTCATGCAGATCTTGGAGAACTACAGGTCATTTAGAAGTTCTTTTCTGCTGCAACTTGTGTTGTGAGGATAAAAATGAGGCTTGAGGATTTGAAAGTGCTGAGAATGTTGTTTTCCTTAGTGTCTCATGCAGCAGAAGTAAGGGAGGGGGAATTACTGAAAATACTTTATTGCTTAGAAAGAAATCACCTCTCCATTCCATGCCTTCCAAGAATCCAGCTGGAGACAAATGCAAGCAGAAAACAATAGAGTAGATGATCATCTGTGCTTTTGTTACTCTTTTATATTTTTCTAAACAGTGATTCTCAAGTTGTAAAAACGTTGCTTTACTGGTTCCTAGTTGGGCTGTCGTGTATTATGGACTGAATTTAGTGAATAGCATTTGAAATCCATTTGGCCCCACTGCCGGCTCCACTCCAGTGCAACTCTGAAAGAAAAACTCAACAGGGCTGCCAGGATAAAAAGAATATAGTGAAGATGTTATTAAAGAATGATTTGACAATTTCCTTGACATTTAGGATTGAGTAAATAAGAGATTTGATCATGAAGGCTTTCTAAAAAAATTTCTATTAGGTGATCAAAACCCATACTCTGAGTTAAGTGTTGAGCATGTTTTTGTGAAGTTGGATTGAATGCACTGGATAAGGGCTAAACAGGTGTCCAAGTGAGAGTTGGTACTAAGGCAGAAGCCGAAGGTAGTTAGGCATTTTCATTAGTGGGGTTCTATTTATTTGTCCTCTCCGTTCATTCCTGTCTTTCTTCCACTCCCATTACTCTCTTCAGTGGCAAGCCCATTCTAATTTAAGGGAGGCACTTCTTTGGAAAGAAGGAGAAATAAGAAGGCTTCAACTTTATTTCAGTAATAATCATCACTAATATAGGTGGGTAAGAGCCTTACCATAAATGATTACTTAATATTCTTTTGGGGAGAAAACTGAGCATGACTGACATGGAAAAATATGTCTATTATGAAATGTAGCTTGAAATAAATACTGTATGTTATTAAAGTTAAGATTTTAAAATTCAAAAATGTAGTTTGCATACATTTTTGGAATAAACCAGCAAGCACAAAATGGCATATCCATAAATGAAATGCAAAAAGCATTAAGATTGCTTCACTAATTTTGTGGCAGGAATCAAAATATGCACAAATTGATAGCCTTGGCTAGGGCTGATGATCTTTTGTTATCTACTTGTCACTTCTGTTTTCAGTTGCAGTCATGCGATAGCTTTGGGATCAAGAGGCTGTTAATGTCCCTATGGACCAGTGGTTGGCGAACTTTAGTGTATGGAGGAATCACCAGGGTGCTTATTAAAAGTACAGACATGTGATCTCACTATTCTCAATCCAGGCTGCATTTTAAAATCCTACAGTGGCTTTTAAAAATTACCTATGCCTAAGGCCTTCCATCTGAGATGCTATGAGGGGGGACCCCCAAAAATATGGAATTCTTTTTTGGAGAGTGGGCCCCTTGTAATATACTTGGAATTTGTCCCTCTGGATCAAACGGTCAACCAAAGTTTTTATCTGGAAGTTCTGAGAAGGTTGCATCATGATTTATGGAAAAAACATCCTGAGTTATGGCAAACAAGTGACTGGTTCTTCCACATGAACATACCTGCCCACGCTGCACTGAGTGTTCAGCAGATTTTAACAAAAATGGCATGGCCCTCATGCCTCACCCTCCCTATTCACCCAGTCTCTCCCTGAGTGATGGTGTTCTGTTTCTCTGGATGAAAAAGTCCTCAAAGGGAAACACTTTGCTGATGTAGAAGAGGTGAAACAAAAAATGGCAGAAACATTAAATGGCATCAAAACGGATAAGTTCAAACGCTGTTTTGAGCAATGGAAAAAGCATCTCGACAGGTGTATTGCATCAAACAAAAAGGACTTGGAGAGTAACTGAAGTTAAAACCTGTAAGAATAAACACACGATTTTTTACAAATATATTCTGGGTTTTTTGGGGGGAGTGGTTCCCCGTCAATTTGAATTGATGGGAGAGGAATCCAGATATCTGCAATCAAGGGATTCTGTATACCAGCACTTAGGAATGTGTGCTTTTACCAGAGTTCTATATGCTTCTCATCCAAGTTTCCAAGTTTCACCTTTTCAAACCTTGAACCTTCGCTGGTTTGTTTCATCTAGTGGTGTCAAGTTACATTAGTGTAGGATGAAGAGTTAGGTACAGTTCAGAAGTGTTAAAACAAACTATATTCGTATTAATCATTTTTTCTATAAAAATTAAAATAGTTAGAACAGCCACCTAGCCAGAAGAGTATTTTAAAGAGTAAATATAACTTTGGCTACCAGTCATCTCTAAGCAGAAATATTTTGTTGATTTGTTTTCTCCTAATTATAAAAATAGTACTTTTGTAGAAAATCGAGAAAAGACAGTGAGTCAGCCAGGTGTGGTGGCTCACATCTGTAATCCAAGCACTTTGGGAGGCAGAGGCGAGAGGATTGCCTGAGCCTGGTTTGAGACCAACCTGGGCAACTTGGCGAGACCTTGTCTCTGCAATAAAAAATAAAATAAAATAAAGATTAGCCGGGCGTGGTGGTGTGCATCTGTAGTTCCAACTACTTGGAAGGCTGAGGCGGGATGATCACCTAAGCCCAGCAGGTCGAGGCTGTGGTGGCCATGAGACTCCGATTCAAAAAAAAAAGGAAAACAAAAGGACAGGAAGTCACCTATCTAGATATGATCACTCTTCAACATTTTGACTTAAATATCTCTTTTCATGGTGTGTCTGGATGTTGAAAACCTCAGGCTTCATCCACGGCCTCTCCAGTATTAGTAGTTAGAGTTGACCTGTCTGTCTGGCTTCTGTTGGTAGCCCAACTCTTCCCTCAGAAAGAATTACCTCCCTTCTCTCAGGGAGGAGTTTAATCTGTCTTCCTCTGTGTCTTCATTTTTCCTGTTCTAGGTTAGAAACACAAATGGAGCCCTGGAATCTCTTATTTAGCCCCAAACTTGTGACTCTCTACAGGACAGATAGAGTTCCCTGTGAAACTATTTTAGGACCGATGTCATCTTCTCTTCTCAGTCCCAGTTTTGCCTTGAACAGGACTCTTTCTTTGCAAATTCTCATTTTGTCAACCCAACTTTGTCAAAGTCTACTTTACAAGAGTAAACATCCCTTTCCATGCATGTTTGAGGATCCCTATGAAGAAGAGTTTAAAATAAGTAATTAGTGTGACATATTTAGTTACCACATAGAAAGCTTCCACCTGGACAGATGTAGTTTGCTTTAATTTTAAATAGACAAGTTAAAGGATTGAAAATTAGTTTCATTGTGAGAACTACAGTAATTTAAAAAATTATCAACACAGAATGTGAAGCAGGGTTTGCTGTGATTAAACCTTTTTCTGTTAAGAAAAAAAAACCTAGACACAAAGAACCCATAAAAATACTTTAAGATGCACTGCATTTCAGCCTTTCAGTTTTTCTTCAAATTTATTTTTGACTGTAGGGTTTTAAGTTAATCCCCATTGAATGGGCACATGTGGATTTAAAAGTTGAAAGAGCTATTTATTGACTTAGTTGCCCATTGAAGAAAAAGAATTTAAATCAACGTCACACTTGTAGTTGTTCAGTCACTTTTAGTCCATTGTGTGGGAAATTCATCCCTCACCCCATCAGAGGATCAGAATGCAGCTCCAACCTTGGGACTGCCCTTTTATCTTCTGAGTCAGTTGGGAGGCAGGAGGGAAAATGACGCTGAGACGGTCTCCTAAAGCTTTCATTACAAAGTATTTGAGGCACAAATGGGGAGCCCTTTCAGTGCTATAAGCACAGAGTGAATAACCCTGGGAGGGAGGAATCCTCTTATCAGCACCTTCAGAGAACTTGATGAGGCACTGCTTTCAGGCAACTCATTTGTGTGCCAGTGAGACCTTTTAAGAACATGCTTTATAGTCTCCATCCATTACTAGTGAAGAGATAAAAGCTGATGCATTACAGTAAAAACAGAATAATTAAATACTTGGCCTCGCATTTGTATTGAAGGATGAAAAAAATTCAACAGTCTGTCAAACCCTTCAAGAATGCCAGGAGAGTTCCCCATTTCCTCTCTCTGTAAGATTGTGATAAATACTAGTGTGAACACTTAGTTAATTAATTGAGGGGCGACAAAGACAATGCTATAGAATTGTAGGGGAAACCAAATTCTATTAATTTGGCTTTGGGCTACAGAATTGACTTAGGAATTGTCAAGATGGAAAGGGGTGAATAACTGATCAAATTTAGCATACTCTGGGAAAGAATTGAGTGCTATTAATTTGTATTCTTTTCTGTCCAATGCAGTATACCACAAAACAGCTGAGAGTTTAGGGGTCAGACTGACTTGGATCTGATTTCCCAAGGCATCATTTGTAAGACTTATGACTTAGGGCACATTTAGGTTAAATGAAACTGATATAGTCAATCATTCATTCATTTAAATATTTAATGACCACCAGGCTGCCAATAATGGTTACTTTGTATGATTTTATAAGTATTTGATAGAAGCAATAATAGGATACTTGTACTTTTCCACATATTCGATTTCATTTTCTTAGTATCAGAAGCAGCGTTTTTTTTCTTTCATATTTCTTTGCTGATTTGATCAAATGCTATTCATGCTGTGTGAGTCTTCAGGACTCATCTCCTGGGACTCCTTTGAAAGGCAAGATACAAATATTTGCAGGCAGCTTGCCTTCCTGGGTCCCTGAAAGGTCTTATTTTTCCCCTTTGTTTTCTTTCTTGTTTTCATCACGTGTCCTTATGGTGACTAGTTTTGGGGACCTGCATGAAGCTTGCTATTTATTAGAAGCCAACCGCAGAGATAAAACCCTTGAGACATACATGCAGTTACAGAAAGTATCCAGGCCAGCTCCTTGTTCTGCTGTTCATCTGAATTTACAAGGCACCTAGAAACAAGTGAGACCAATTGTACTGCACTGTGTATTAGTGAGATGCAGAAACATAGACCATTCATTCATTCATTATTTGTTCAGTATCTGTCTGTATGCAAAATTATCCTAGACAGTTAGGGCATTAGAAGCACAGGTTATTTGTGCTTAGATCATTTTGAGACAGCCATTTTTGTTGTTCTGTTTGTGTCCTTAACCCTATAGTATTGGCACCTATAAAGAGCAACCTGAATCATGGATTATTGGCCAAATATCCCCAGATATCAGAGGGTATATTGTCCTTTCACTAAAGTATAAAGTTAATTTTTTTTGTTATAACCTTTTTCTATGTTTAAAATTAAGGGTTCTGTGAAAGGGAGACTCATTTCAGACAGAGTTGGAGAGCTCTTATTTGGTGGTAGATGACTGTAAAGAGAGTCTGACTGTTTAATTTATTCGTTCTGTGGTTCACACCTTCTTTCTCACAGATGCAGAGTCAGATGTTGGGTAATAGAAAAATATGTTCCTGAGTTAAGGTGCCAAAGATATCTTTTTCCAAAGATATCTCTTTGCTAATAAGTTCTTCCCTGAATAGAATTGGCCAAGAATAGAGGAAATACACTGCCTCCTTTTTTTTCCTCTTTTGATATTAGCAAAGAAATCCTTCAAAATTTTAAAACAGTAGAGTTGGACATTTAAAATGTGAAAGATATGACCCTGACTCCTTATCAGTTTGAGCTCCCTCCCCCACTAACAATAATTTCAAAATTGTAACTGATTAAAATTTAAGGCTTGTCCGTTTTGAAGCTTACAGCCACTATAGTGCAATGTTTTGAATTAGGAATCTACAAGCAGAGACAATACCATTCATATTTTCTCTAGAAGCCACAATGATAATTTATTTTTTGTTTTCTAGGACTAAAGTGACAGCATGTGACAGAATCCTGGAGGTTCACACTAGATTAGAGACTTTTTTTTTTTAAACAGAGGGAATGCCTTATATATATATTTAAAGATACATAATTAGGGAAAATCGTCTTTAAAACAAAATATAATTTTGTAAAAGTTTGAATTTACTTATGTTTGGCATATGTTAAGTTAAAGGATTAGAGAGCATATTGGCAGCATGGATGTTCATGCTTTATAGATGATCCCATAAAACAATAGCTTTGATAAATTATCCAATACCGAAGTAGGAATAGGAGGTCAAGAGTAGATTTTAGGGAATACCAGTGTACACAACTTATGTAGGAGAAATAACTCTGTTGCTGTAGAAACTCAGATTTTTTTCTTGGCACTGTGCTCATTATCATATGATCTAGGCAAGTTGTTCACTAACCTGGCTGTCCCCATCTGACCTGTTAGGGTAAGCTTGTATGAGAGAACGTCAGGGAGGTGCTTATATCCCACATCTGTGCCTTTCCCTGTGAACAATTTCCTTTATGTTCTCAAACTCCATCCCCTGTTAATTGAAAAGTAGTAATAACATCACAAAAGACTTATGAAGAATTATTTCCATCAAGCTCACGAAGATCCCATTCATTTTAGACACTTAACTTTCCTTTTAGGGAAACATAAAGCAGGATTTGATAAGATTTGTTTAGAGTTTAGTTAAGAAACAAATATGCAGTATTTAAATTATGTTCTACACATTGAAGGCATAATGGCAGTTTCTTCCTTACAAAGAGTGATTTATGGTTAACAGAAAATGAAGAGAGAGTAGTTGCTATATTTAGTGCATTGACTCTAGTATTCAGTTTAACATAAGGACTGCATAGTTTTGTTCTTAGGTATTTCATTGGTGCTCTGAAATTTCCATTTTGATTTAATTGTTTTGTTCAAGAATACTATTGAGAGGATAGTGCCTTTGGCTATGGGAAATGATGTCGTCAATACTGAACTCTGCTTCAAAGATAGGGAACCCAAATGAATTGCTATAAACACAGCTGTTGGGAAACTGAATACAAGTATTTGTGTTAACTTGTGAAAAAAAAAGTTTTTTGGTAGTTACTTATCTTGGGAATACCTCTTTAAAGTATTTCTGCTGTATTCTGAACAATACACTAAAATGCTTGTCAAGTGAAAAAAATGTAACTATGTTGTGGGAAATACTATCCTACATTTGGTGAGGTACTTCTAAGTTCAGCGCAGGGCAAGACAGAATTCATGTATGGAACTTTAAAACTCTTTAATAGCAGTGCATTCTTGTGCAGACCACTTAG
The DNA here is from genome assembly GCF_000164805.1 of Carlito syrichta. NCBI lineage: Eukaryota > Metazoa > Chordata > Mammalia > Primates > Tarsiidae > Carlito > Carlito syrichta. The sequence goes on from NW_007245931.1 coordinate 459,039, forward strand.
AAACTTCAATAGCACCTATTCAATTTCCCACTAATGACAGCATCAGTGATAGTCATGTTAAAATTTCATGGATACTAAAATTCTCTGCCCGACTATGTATGAAACAAGCGTGGAGCTGCAGATGCCATTTACTCGTCAGTTAGGTGTTCAGATGAAGTAGAGAAGCACATTCCCTACTCAAAAGGCCAAAGTGCTTCATGTTAATCTGTTTTAAATTTGCATTTTTGGAAGGCTGGAGCTGTCACTTAAACCACAGGAATACATCCATTATAAATGAAGTCGGGCATTGCTTTTCACCTGAATTTAAAAATTATTATTGGTGACAACAGGTTCACTAATGATTTCCTGTTAAAGGTGATGGAACACCAGGCCTAGAAGAATAATGGTTGGAGCTTGACGTTTGTTTGTTGGTGGGTTCCCTGCCTGCGGTCCTATTAGAGAATGGTTATTTGGAATCTTTTCACCTCTAGGAATCCCTGTGTTTTAAGAGAGCTAAGATTTCTGGGAGAGTCTGCCTGCCAGCTTGGTGCATTTCCTGTCTCTTACCAAAGCTTCAGTTAGAACTTCTGATGGACATTGAATGGGCACCATCTGCCAACATTCCCTCTCCCGCTGCCCTGTGTGGCATTTCTTTTGCCTGGACTGTTGCCATGGCTAGTCACTGGGCCCTGCTCCCACCTGCTCCTGCACTCAGAAACCAGAGTGGCCTTTTAAAAGCATCAGTCAGACCCTCCATTGCATTTGCAATAAAATCCAGTTCCATAAACCCGCAGGATCCGACCCCTGCTCATATCACTTTATCTTACACCTTTCTTCCCCAGACCTTCTGCATTCCAGCCACCCTGGCCTTCTTTTTGTTCCTTGACCAAGGCTGGGCACTAGTTTTCCTTGGAGACATTGTTCTAACTCCTGTATCTTTACATGGTAGTTTCTTTGTGATATGTGAATGTTGGTTAAATGTGTCCTCCTTGGAGAATCCTCCCCTAACCACCCAATCTAAAGCAGCCAGCCATCTACTTTAATTGGGTTGTTTAAATAACATCTATCTCCAGCTGACATTTTTTATTTCCTTTTTTCCTTCAATTAGAATGTAGGCTCCACTAGAGCAGAGACCTTGTTCGTCTTTATTTGATGTATCCCCAGGCCTCAGAACAGCTGTTCACAAAATGTTTATTGAAGGAATATATTAACGAATGAAGCAATGATGTAGCCAGTATTTCTAACCTTAACTGACACGTTTTCAACCCAAAGCAAAAAAGATTTGTTGGGGTGTGTAGCCATGTCACTGATGAATGTACACTTTCCTTTAAAAGAGCAAAATGAACTCTCAGATCCTTAGGCCTCCTTTCCCGAACCTCTGGAGGTCAGGAATCCCAGGTCTGGGAACTTCCTTTCTTTTGATAATGTTCGCAGTACAGAGGTCCTAGAATAGAGTTTGAGTTGGTTAAATTGCAAGTAGTTTTGCCTCTTGGGGAACCTGCCTCTCCTATCTGTACTGTCACTGAATTCTATTAAAGTCCTCAGACACAGTTCCTCTTCCTCTAGAGGGGAAGCCAGCTGCCTCCTTTGTTTATTGAAATGTATTTGGGAGATTCTTGGTATTTCAAAAGCATAGGGAATTTTATATCCTGGTATTTGGTACCATTTGGATTTGGAAATATGAACATATATTGGTAAGGTGGATGCTTCCATAGTCACCATATCAATACATACATTCTAAACTGCATTTGTGGATATTTGTGCTTGCACAAAGATCAAAACATTTTGAACGTGAAAAGAAAAGCTAAATCTTACTAAAAATAAACCAGATTTTCCCTGCCTATTAAGTAAACTGAAATTTTTTTCCAATTTTGTTAGATGGCCTGGGTAAAGTACTGCTTCAGTGAACTAAATAAAACCTTAATAGAATCAATTACAGAGGGTGCCAAAAAATACATATACACATATTAAGTATGATGTCCACTCAAACGGTGGGGTTAATCAGATGAATGCTACCATCACCGTATGCCAGGCAGGGCCGTCAAAGAAAATGGCAGAAGCTTGGTTGAGTGAACATCATACTACACGTTGCTACCTTAACTTAATTCAACTTTGAAAAATAACACATAGATAACATCTCTTGAAATGTGTATACATTTTTTGGCAACCTATAATTAATGAGGCCTTTCCCCTGCCCCATGCAGTGGTGGGAGAGGTTGGTTTTCTCACTGAGGCGCTGGTGATTGCTTGCCCTAGGACCTAGTCAGTAGGATCAATTAGTATCTGTCTTTACTCATCAAAATTTCTTTAGATTCATGCTGTTAATACAACATATCTTTCGTTCTCAGAAATCCTAGAATGCTGTGTCCTACATGGCTGGGTAGTAAAGGATCCTGAAAGAGGAATAGCACGGTATAAAACAATTCACAAGACACTTTTTAGAACTGGGGGGGAGGGGGGAACCAGGGGGCACTTTGCCTCGCAGGACAAAGGCCCCAAGTTTCTTACCCATCAGATTTTTATTAGTACAAAATGACGTGGTTAAGTAAGTCTTCAAGGACAAAGTACAGACAGTGCAAAGAAAACTCCCTGTTTTTATCTTAGAAGAGATTCTGTGATAAAGTGTGACTGCTTACAAAATATAGTGCAGCTACTTGCATGACAATGTATAACTTTTATTTAATTTAACACAACAGGCACTGCACTTTTAGGACTTGCCTCAGCATACATGCCTATCTGGCTTTGCCATTATAGGCATTCTTGACTGGTTGTGACTTTGTACATACGCCAAGTATGTTTTTAGCAGAGTTCAAATGGGGCAGTGGTCTCCAAACAAGAATGTTGAAGTTTTAGAACAGAAACTGAAGCCACATTCTGTTGAGGTCATAGACATGTGGTAGAGATGGCCAGAATCCGGTTTCTCCTGGCTGCTTCCTGCCCTCCTGCCCCATCATGATGATACCCATCATGGTGCTGCCCATCATGGTAACTCCCTGCACTTTTATTTATCCCTGATTTCCCTTTTATCTTTACGAGGTGGGCTGCGACATTCAATTATGTCTAGAGTTTAAAACTAGCCGTTTACTTGGGAGTGAAGGTTAGTGATTTTTTTTCTTCATCAAACAAGTGTTGTTTCCTGTGGAAAACCTTCTTCCTTCCCTTACAGAATTGTTTAAAGCCCTCTTCTCTGGTCTGTGTTCTCACACCAGGTGATTAGTTTACTTCTCAGAGTAGCCTGTCAGAATACACATTCCCTGAAGCCAGGGACTAAAGCCTTATTATTATTATTTTTTGGTCTTGTTTAGTTTTTTAAATTCTGAGCACTGAATTGTAGATGTGTTATGAAATCTTTGTCTGCATATTGATGCACCTTGGTAATGCTTTGCAGGTTTACAATTGGCCATTGTGAAAATAATTTTTGAGTTATTGTGTCTTTATTGAAATTCTAACTTTCTGCTTCTTGCGTAATTTTAAAAAGTCAGTCAACTCCATAGGAGTTGTTATATTGGCTTAGAAGATTTGAACTTAGTATGGCCAAAAAACTTGTTTGAAAAAACTGTCAGAATTGTCCCTGCTGTTGTTCATAAATCGTGTCTCAACTCTTTATTGCCAACTCTTTGAAGATATTTAACAATGACTAGTGCCACTGTTTTGTACTTCGAGGAGTAACTGGTCCACTAATACCTCATCAAGGCCTTTGTGGTTTGTTAGTTTAGTCTAATTTGGGGCTGAAACAGTGGAAATGTCCAACTCTGACCCTTTCTGAGGTCAGTTGTCCTCATGGCTGCCGGAGTAATCTCTGTAATGAGATGAAGTCTCCTTAGCGGGGGTCAGGGAACCTTGAGGGACCTGCCCCTGCTGGCTCATCTCATCTCATCTCATCCCCTCTTATCACTCCCCCACACCCCTTCCCTTCCAGTCACGGCTGACAACATAACCTCACACAAGTAAGTGCATGGGATCTTTCTTGCTGTTCTGCTTTTGATCAGTTGGAAATCTCTGCCTAGAACTTTCTCCTGTCTTCCTTATTTCTTTAAGCACAACTCAGGAGGTGAAATTTCCAAGCATAAAGTGAATTAAAGTTGGGAGTAAGGAGAGAAGTGGTGTTCTGATCCCAGCATGAGCCTCTGGACAGATGGAGTCCCACATACTGAAATGGGGAAGACTGAAGTGGAACAGATTGGGGTCTGGCTGGGCAGGGGTTCAGGAGGGTACAGAGATCAAGGGTTTGGAAAAATGTTCATTTTAGGTGCCTCTGAAATATCCAGATAGAGAAGTTAGAAAGAGAGTTATATATATACATCTGATACTAAAAGAGAGGTCACAAACCTTGGAATTGTCACTGTATTTTTGAATCAAAGTGGTTGAGCTTCCAAGAAAGAGGACTTAAAAAAGTGAGACTGATTCCCAAAGAAAGACTTAGAAATGGAATATGAGAAATGGAATATGAAGAGACAAATGGAAATGGGAAAAAGTAACCAGAAAAGGTAGAAGGAGAACCAAGAGTGTCAAACACACGGAGAATGGAGACATGAAAAGGGATATCACAGAGGGTTGATTGGCTTGTGGGGAGGTCTTTGGTAACCTTAGTAAAGTTACTAAATAAGAGGAATATACTGACAGGTGAGTGAGCAGGCGGACCTAGTGATAGCATGAGAAGAAAATTTCTTCCAGAAGCTTGGCTCTACAGAAAAGTAGAGAGGTAGGGCTATCCTGGAGGGAGTAGAAGACTGGCGTGTAAGACCAAGAGCAGGTTGTTTTGATTTCTTGTGGGTGGTTTTTTTTTTTTTTTGTATTGTTTGTGTGTGTGTGTGTTTTAAAGATGAATGATACTAGGACTTGTTCATGCAAACAGAAAAAAATTCAATAGCAGAACTGAAGGAATATTACTGTAGTCTAGTTTGCTAGCAACTGATGATTTCTAGCAGACAGGTGGATAGTATTTGGTATTCACATAAACTTATGCCCAGCAAAGTACTCACCTCTCTTCTTATATATAGAGCTGAAGTATAAAAGGGAAAAAAAGATGTTCTTTTTTTAATTGCCCATTGTAGTCCTACATCCCTGTAGACAAATAAATGATTTGAAGGATTTTTTTTTTATTTTAATGAAATACTTTGTTTTTCCTCAGAAATCCTCTGTTATACATAAAGGACAGAATTTTATATTAAGCGTTTTACTACACTAAATCTTTGGTTTGTGTCTCTTAATAAAATATTGCTGAATTTTCATGTCAGCAAGAGAGGTCTGTAAATTTGAATACAGAAACCAATTTAGCAGTCATTTAGTTAGGAGATGGAGATTTTAGAGATGCCACGTCTAAAAGTGGGAAAGATGAGGATAAACTGACTGTTTTATTCTTGCTTTTACGGAATAAAAAATTAGAACTGAAAAGGCACAAAACCCAAAATGCATGACAATGACCATCTTTTCGTAGGTGAATTGGAATGGGAATTGTGAATGTGATTTCATTTACACCTGCAAGATGTATCCTTTGAAGCTCATTTACCATTTCTTTTGGTACTTATTTAATAAGTATATTCCTGAGAGAGGTATATCACAATACAGTTGACGTTTCTTTAAAAAATAAAGGACTACTTTTGCCATCTGCCTAGCATACTTATGAATGTCCTTACCCTGACTTTTAGGATTTGGAGTTTCTAGGAATCCAAACATTTTCAGCCTAAGCAAAACACAATTAGTAAAATAAGTTTAGTATCAAAAAAGTCCTGTTTAAGTCAAAACTAAACATATGCATTTTGTATCACCTTTTGTTTGGAACTACAGGTGGTGATGTTTACTGCTAGTAATCCAAGTAATCAACAGTTGGTATAGTACAAAGTGAATCTATCAGGAGAAGAAAAGGGTATCGTGGAAGGTAGTAGTAGCCTTTAGTTCATCAAAAGGGGAGAGGTGTGATTTTAAGTGGCAAGAGTCATACTAGAAAGCAAGGAATGGGTTCAAGAAAAAGAAGAGTGAAAGCAACATAAATATAAAAATCTAGTTTAAAAAATGGTTTGACATTTGGGTGTAAGAGTAAAGGAGCATACTATTAAAACGTATTAAAATAGGAGTTAAAGTTGGAAGTATTTGTATTTATGTGTTTATGATTTTGCCTTTTTAAAAAATCAGCTTATTGCTTGCTTATATATTTGTATATGAGTAGGAAAGAGGACTGTTAACAAAAAGTTTTGAAATTGAATTTGCTGGTATAGGCCATCAATACTGGCCTATTTGTAGGTACAATAAGAATTTATACTCTTTAAGATATGTGGAATTAGATATTGATTCTAGTGAGATTCCAGAATTAAAAAAGCACTACGTTTTTAAGTTTTATTACTTTATCTGTCAATAGCCATGAAAATTTTATTTTATTAAAACTGGTCAAAAACGGCAATGATTTCCATTTATTATATTATGCATATAGTGTTGGGAAAATAATATAGCTAGGTTATTTGACAAGAGCATAAGAGTTTGTTTTGAGGTTTAAGTTTCCATGATTTATGTGATGTACAACAGGTAGGGTATTATGTGGTATATTTATAGGTTAAAGTAGTAGTGGGTTGTTTTATAAAATAATTGGTAGGTGTTATTGGGCTCTGTCCATTTTGCATTTTTATTTAGCTTGTGTATTGATGGCTCTCTGCTTTGGAGATGGAAGCAGTCTTAGAATTGAAGACAAAAGCCGTGCAAAATGGTTTCCTGACTAGGATACTAACACTAAAATCGCAGGATATTGCTTTACTGAGGAAATTGGGATATTTCTTCTATTTCATGTACAGTTGAATCCAGGGACTAATGTCGTGTGTTTAGAGAGATTCCCATCTATTACACATATTTGTCAACTTTTTAGTTAAAAGTTTAGAATATACTAATATAAGTGGTATAGACTACAACTACATTTGTGTTAAAACTCTTATGTTTAAAAAGTAGTAAGGAGCCGGGCTCGGTGGCTCAGCCTGTAATCCCGCGCCTTTGGGAGGCTGAGGTGAGTGGATTGCCTGAGCCCGTGAGTTCGAGACCCGCCTGGGCAGCGAGACCTCATCTCTACAGTAAATCAAAAAATCAGCCGGGTGTGGTAGCACATGCCTGTAATTCCGGCTACTTGGAAGGCTGAGGCGGAAGGATTGCCGGAGCCCAGCAGGCGAGGCTGCGGTGGCCGGGAGCAGCCACTGCACTCCAAAAAAAAAAAAAAAGGTAGTAAGGAAGTTGAGAGAAGATCCTGAGAGAGATGATTGACTGACTTGTTGACTCAAACGTAAAGATCTGCAGGTTTCTGCCTTCGCTACTTGCCCCCGCCACCCCTCACTTCATCAGGGAAGAACCTTAGTCATTTTATAGAACAGGAAGCAGGAGGCTAAAACAATTATTTACTCAGTGTCATACATGGCAATTTATTTGCTGCTGATTATTTCCATGTATTGTCTATAAAAATTATAATTTTGACATCTAATTAACTTATAGCTGTGATTTTCTGATATACTTTATATTATATGTAAATGTATAATAGCAACAGATAATCCATATGATATTCATAAAAATTAATAAGATATTGATGATATCCAACATTATTTTAATAATAAGAGAATGACATATACAAGAACTGCTTTGCCATAGGAAAAAGTGAGAATCTTTTTTTAAAAATTGCTTTTTCTAGTAGACATTTATGTTATACTTTTTATATTCATGATTTAGTGACTCTGGTAGTTTTTTAAAATAGAGATTCTGTAAGACACATAAACCTTTTCTGTTTGAGTGTTTGGGAAGCCTTTTGTTCTCCTGGTAAAAGCATTAGACTAAACAGACCAATAGGATTCTTTTTACCTTGTAGTGTCATTAATTCTGAGACTTTTAACTGAGTTGTTTTCTTAGCTGTGAAAATAAGAAACATCTATTCATTATTCACTTGAGAGATTTTACAAAGGTTAAAGATTATAAAGAAGAGTTAGATTTTAAAATACATATATATGATAATGAATGAGGTTGATTTTGCAGTTTAGTTATTCATCAAATAAGTATTGAAATACTAAGTTCTAGGTATTATGTTGATACTGGGTAATATTGGGGGTATAAACAGGCCTGGTTTCTGCCTTTTAATATATAGAAAGGAGGTCAGGGGAGTAAAGAGTAATTATCAAATTTGATAATTATAGGAAGAAAACAGTAAGGCACAGCTAGAATAACCGTGTAATTAGAGAAAGCCCCTCTTAGCCAACACTTGAAAAACAGGGAGTTGGCCACTTATGAACAGAGGAAAGCATTCTCGGTGTGTCTCAGAAACCTTGAGGCAGCAAACTTTAATGTGATTTAGAAACTGCAAGGAGCCTCTTGTGGCTGGGCCATAGTGGGTTAGAGGGGCAGGCAATGGCTACTGTATAGGGTGCTGGGGTCTAGGCATGTTCTAGAAAGCCTTGGTAACGAAGAGTTGAGATTTTACTTAAGGCACATTGGGAAGCTATTAGAGGGTTTTCAGCAGTGAATAATATGACTAATTTATGTTTTGTGATGATTAGATGGAATAGGCAGAGGTGAACAGGAATGGTAGCAGGGAACACCAGTTGGAGGTCATAGAAGGGTTTCAGGGAAAAAAACGATATGGCTTGTATAGAAGCAGGGGATCAATTCAAGATATATGTTCTGTAAGCCACATAAACCTTTTCTATTTGAATGTTTGGAAAACCTTTTGTTCTACTGGTAACATCATTGGACTGAACAGATCAATAGGATTTCTTTGACCTTGTAGTGTCTTTAGTTTTGAGAAATAGAACCAGTAAAACTTTCTGTTGTATGTTAGGCAATGGAAAGTAAGGGAAAGGACAGCATCAGGATGAATTGTGGAATTCTGGCTTAAAGGAATGGCGTTGCCATTTATTGAGGTGAGGAAAGCGAGGGAAAAGAGGAACAGGATAGGGAGAGGAAAACCAAGAGATGTCTGTAAGGCATCAGCGGAGTACTTTAACAGAGGTTTGAACTAGAGTTAGGGACATGGGAACTACTGACTTACAGGAAGTAGTTAAAGCCCTGGGAAAGGATGTACAGTAAAGTGGGAGAAATTGTAAGGAGAAGAGGGCCCAGAATTGAGTTTTTCAGGATACGATACATTTAGAGCTTGGATAGAGGGATAGGCAGAGAGAGAGAGGAGGAAAGCAGGTTTTGAATCCCAAGAGGGCAAGTATGTTGACAAGACAACTCTCAACCTGGGTTGTGACTTCTAAGAGAGCTGATGAGAATATTCAAGAGTGGGGAAACTATCGCTTTGAACACAAGAGTCAACAAAGTGGTAGGGTTGGAGACCAGATTAAGGTATTTGCAGAGAAAAGAGAAACTGAGGAAGGAGAAGATAGTAAGGGTGAATAACATTTTTGTTTTGTTCTGTTTTGTTTTGAAAAATTGAGTCATGAGCAGAAAGTAGAGAGAGATAGTAGTTGCTATTGGTGATGTGAGATCAAGGGAAGGCTACTTTGTTTTTGTAAGATAGGAACCACTAGAGCATGATTTATATTTTGGTAGAATTTTGGTCTATATAATATATATTGAATTGGGCAAATATACTGAGATTCAAACAATTCAGAGCAGGTGGTCCATGCTCTGTGAGACTATCCAGAGACCCAGACTGGAAGGAGTAGTCTGGCATCCTCCAGAATGTGAAGCATCCAGGACTGGGTTTAAGAGGACGATGTCTATTGTTATTTTCTAGCCAATGGGAAAGGGAAATCTTGGGTAGGCGGCTCTGTCTTTATGAAAATGACCTAAACATTGAATACATTTTTTTCTGTTGTCTCATTAGTCCAGTCTTAATCACGTGACCACAACTCATTGTAGTGTTAAGGTGAGTCTAAGAGTACTTGCTAAAACTGAAAGGTTAGTTGCTAAAGGAAAATGGAGGAAATGGATTCTGGGAAGAGTCTATTTCTGCCAGGCTATGAGCACCTTGGAGTGGGGGGGTGGTTGCAACTATCATCTCCTTTCCAAAAGGTGGAATTTGATTGTAGGCTCTGAATTCCACAGTGTACTCACCATCTTCCCTTCCACTATTTTCTCTCTATACCACTTTCCAAAGTTACAAAGAGGATGTAATATTTACTTTCAAGATTTGGAAAGGAAAAAAAATCTGTTCATTTTATTTGGATCACTCTCTTTCTCTGTGTTTGGGCTTACTATTTACATATACTTGGGGCAGCTGAGCCCATGCCAAGTTGGTATGTCTTTTATTCAACAGAATATCTGGTGATTGTGAAAATAACCCTAAATAGAAAGCACAGATATAGCATTTAGTTGATAACATAGATTATACTTGGTATGTTCCTTCCTTCTTTAAATTATTAAACATTCTGATGTATATTGTGAAGATCGAAACGAAATGGTAGTCTTACTATAGAGTTACAGGTTTTATTTTACATAATTTACAGTATACCAATGGGTATATCACTTGCTTAAAATATTACACTGTCCCTTTGTTCATGATATTTTTACTATAAAATTAGAATTAAGAAGGGAAATTATATGTCAATATGAGATATCTGTTCTTCAGATACCCCATATGCCTAAGATAAGAACTTACTTAAAATGACACAGCATCTACTTGGCATAGCAGCTCTCTTGCTGCTTAGAGCACAATCTGTTTTAAAAACACAGTGGCATTTCTTCTTAGCAGGGGGAAAAGTAACAGTAGGAAGTAAGTTCTTTAGGTATGATCATGTTTGGTGTCCCCGTGTGGCACTTGTAGAAACCGAAGCACAAAATCCTGAAGTATCTTGACTAGCAAACTTTTAGAAGATGGTGGTTATATATTAGAAGGTCTTGTCTTAGGATGTAGCAGCAGATTATTATGTATGAAGTTCGGTTGTTTGAATTCCTTATAAGATATGAGACAAACTCATCTTTCAATACTCAATGGAAGTTAAGAGGAAGCCAGGAAGAATATGAGAATTAACTTAGGAGGGAAGGAGAGGTGATGCTGCCTTGGCCCATCCCCAGCCACAGCCGGTGTGAGACAGAGCCCATATCCCTGAAGAAGCCATTGTTATAGTTGTGGTTGCTAATTCAAAGGAGGATAACTAAATTAAGAGACATTAAATGTAAAAGGCATTTGTTTCTGAGGGATCCAAGGTGTCAGGGCTTGGGAGGGCCTCCGTATAGGGATAGGAAGAGGGTGAGGAATGAGAAAGAATGTCTGCTTGCTTTGTTAGATCACCCTTCCCAGGGATTAAAATATATTCAGCTGATACACCAGATACATTTTTCTGAAATTGCATGTAATTTATTTAATTATTAAGACATTTAAAAATGTTATATTATGACTCTCTGTGGCAAAAATCTAATAGGACTCAAGCCTGTGATCATTACAAACCAACTTTTACTTCTGTTAAATGTTAGCTTTGAGCCACTCCTGGGCACCCAACTTTGTGGCATATTTGACATGTGGTCTGGCGAGTGTGTGGATAGGAGGTTTGATGGCTCGCTCCCTCCCTCCTTATGACTGTCTTTAGCCTGTCTCGGGTAGCATCCTAGTTTTCTGCCGAGAGAAGGTAATTGCACCGAGTGATGGGATTTCCCCTTTTTTCTGCTGGCAGAACAATCAACCATGACGACCGAATCCGGATCAGACTCGGAATCCAAGCCCGACCAGGAGGCCGAGCCCCAGGAGGCGGCAGGGGCGCGGGGGAGCGCGGGGGAGCCCGGGCCGCAGCTGCCCAGCGAAGAGCACCGACAGGCCTTGGAGCAGTTCGCGGCCGCCGCGGCGCACAGCACCCCGGTGAGGAGGGAGGTGAGCCCGCTTCGCGCCGCCTGGCCAGCACCAGCCGGAAAACCAATTAGACCGTGTTTGCTGAGCTGTGCGGGGTCTGCTTTAGCCTTGGTCTCTTAGCACAAGAGGCAACTATGAGGGCATCTGCTTTGCTCTTTCTGGGCCCAGGCGGATGAACATGCATATGCATGCTATCGTAAGGCCTTCTGTGAATGGCATTCCACAACCTTGCTTGGTATCTCTTCTGTTTACTTAAAACACTTAAATTCACACCGAAGTCTGGATTGGAGATTATTGGGCCTATATGGATTTAGAGGCAACTAAATGGACAGCTTTAATTATGGTTGTGGTTGTTTTTTTTATTTCCAGCCTAAGGGTTAGAGCTGTTTGTGTTTGTTCCTAGGCACGACTCTGACCCTAGCACTGCCATGTACTTTCATGGACCTTCAGATTTCTTTCCCTGCCCTATTCACATCTATTTTTTTCTCTACACACGTTTGAATTGTGATGAGTCATGTATTTCTTTTAAAAGTTCTCACATAGAAAATAAAGTATGGTTTATACCTGGGCTTTGAATGAGTCCATGTTTAAATTTCTTTTGCTTTAAAACTGCAAATTTGGAATCAACGTGCTTCAGAGTACTGACTTGTACATGGTAAAGAACTCTAGAGTCGGGACAAGTGATTGACCTTTTATAGGTTAGAAGTGTATGTGTTGAGCTGAAAATTTTATATTGAGGGAAGAGACGTGAAATCAGCATATTAGTGAAAAATCTTTGGAAGTCACAACACGTTATTATTGCATTAAACTACATATTTGCAGCCAGCTTATTTTATTTCTTTACTCAGAGCATTTGTAAGGTTCTATTAAAAAAAAAAAAACTTAAAAAAAATTAAGGTAAAATATGCATATATATATAATTTACTATTTTTATGTGTACAGTTTAGTGGTAATGAATACATTTATAGTCTTTTTTTCTCCCTTCATCACCACCTTCCTGGCCTCAGGTATTCCCTACTCTACTCTGTCTTCATGAGAACCACTTTTTTTGTTTCCACATGAGAGAACATGCAATATTTGTCTTTCTGTGCTTGGCTTATTTTACTTAACCTAACAGCCTCCAGTTCCATCCATGTTACTGCAAGTAACAAGATTTCATTATTTTTTATAGCTGACTAATATTCCATGGCATATATATATCACATTTTAAAAATCCACTCATCTGCTAATGGGCACTTAGAATGATTCTATATTTTGACTGTTGTGAATAGTGCTGCAATAAATGTGGAAATGCAAATGCCTTTTTTTTTTTTTAAAGATGTAGGGTACAGTCCAGGATTAGGTGCATAAGTGGTCATCATAAAGGTGAAGTTTAGGTCTCCCTTTGGTCCCCACTTCTCCTGATTTGGGATCAGTTGCCCTTATTGATGTTTTGTTGATGTTTTGTGTCCCCCCCCCCTTCCCTGGCAGTGTCCCACTACTTTCAATCCCTTTCCTATAGTATTGTAATAAATGTTCAGGGTCTGCTTATGAGTGAGAATATGTGTGGTACTTAGTTCTTTGTTTCTGTGATACATCACTGAGTATGATAGACTCTAAATCGATCCAAGTTGCTGCAAAGTCTGTAATTTGTCCTTCTTTATGATTGTGTAATATTCCATTGTGTATATGTACCACATTTTTTTATCCAGACCACTTTCGGATGGAGCACAGTTGGTTCCATGTTTTTGCTATTGTGCTGCAATAAGCATGTGCCAGGTATCTTTTTTTGTAGAATGATTTGAGTTCCTCCAGGCATATTCCCAGAAGGGGATTGCTGGGTCGTATGGAAGGTCAAGTTTTAGATCTTTTAGAAATCGCCACACTGTTTTCCACAGAGGTTGTACTAATTTACACCCCCACAATGTAGAAGGGTTTCCTTTTCGCCATTTTTTCTAGCATCTGTTGTTTTTTGAGTTATTAATGATGGCCATCATGACTGAATGAGGTGGTATCTCAGTGTAGTTTTGATTTACATTTCTTTGGTGATTAGTGATGCTGAGCATTTTTTCATGTATCTGTTAGCTGTTCTTTTGAGATGTGTCTATTCATATCTTTTACCTACTTTCTGATAGGGCTGTTTGCTTTTTTTCCTTTTGGCATGTTTGAGTTCCTTGTAGATCCTGGATGTTAGGACTTTGTCAGATATACAGTTGGCAAATATTTTTTTTTCATTCTGTATGCTGTCTCCTCACTTTCTTGATGGTTTCTTTTGCTTAGTGCAAATCCCTTTTCAATTTATTGATTTTCTTTCCTTTAAATATATACTCCGTAGTGGAATTGCTGGATCATATGGTAGATCTACTTTTAATTTTTTTATTGAAAACCTTCATACTATTCCATTCTATTTTCTGTAGTATCTGTAGTGGTTTACATTCTCACCAACAATGTATGAGGGTTCCCTTTCTCTGCCATCCTCACCAGCATTTATTATTGCCTGTTTTTTTGATACAAGCCATTCTAACTGGGGTGAGATGGTATCTCAAATGTGGTTTTAATTTGCGTTTCTCTGATGATTAGAGATGTTGAGCATTTTTTTTCATATACCTGTTGGCCGTTTGTAGGTCTTTTTTTGGAGAACATCTATTCAGATATTTATTCAGATATTTTTAATGGGATTATTATTATTTTTGCTATTGAGTTGTTTGAGCTTCTTATATATTCTGGTTAGTGATTCCCTGTCAGATGAATAATTTGCAAATATCTTCCCTCATTCAGAGGGTTGTCTCTTTACTTTGTTAAGGTATATGTGTGTGTGTATGTATATATGTATACATACACACACACATACACACACAATATACTTTTGCTGTGCAGAAGCTTATTAGCTTGTTATCTCATTTATCTATTTTTGCTTTGATTGTCTGTGCTTTGAGGTCTTATTCAGTATCATGTTAGCTGTGGGTTTGTCCTATATGGTCTTTATTATTTTGAGGTATGTTTCTTCTATACCCATTTTGCAGAGGGTTTTTATCATAAAGGGATATTGAACTTTATCAAATTTTTTTGGCATATGTTGAAATGAACATATGCTTTTTGTTCTTGATTCTATTAATATGATGTATCATATTTATTGATTTGCATATGTTAAACCATTCTTGCATCCCTAGGGTGAATCCCATGTCTTTGTCTGGTTCTAGTTTCAGACCTCATAGAATGAGTTTGAGAGTAGTTTCCCCTCTTCAATTTCTTTGAGGTTGGATAGAATTGGTATTAGTTGCTCTTTAAATGTTTGGTAGAATTAGCAATGAAGCCATCCATCCCTTGGTGTTCTTTAATGGGATGGGAGACTTTTAATTACAGCTTTAATTTCACAACTTGTTATTGGTTTGTTGACGTTTTGGGCTTCTTTATGGTTCAATCTTGGTAGGTTGTATATGTCCAGAAATTTCTATATTTCTCTTAGGTTTTCCAGTTTGATGGTATATAGTTGTTCATAGTAATCTCTAATGATTCTTTGTATTTCTGAGGTCTCAGTTGTTAGTCTCTTTTTTTTGTTTCTGGTTTATTTGGGTCTTCTTTTTTCTTAGTGAGTGTAGTTAAAGGTTTGTTGGTTTTGTTTATCTTTTCAAGAAAACTAACTTTTTTCCATTGATTTTCTATATTGCTTTTAAATTCTCAATTGTATTTATCTCTGTTCCAATATTTATTCTTTCTCTCCTTCCATTAATTTTAGGCTTGGTTAGTTCTTGCCTTTCTAGTTCCTGGAGGTGCATCCTTAGGCTGTTTACCTGAAATCTTTCTACTTTTTTGATATAGGTGTTTATTGCTAAAAACTTTCCTATTAACTGATTTGTCATATCTCATAGATTTCGGTATGTTGTATTTCTATTTTCATTTATTTGAAGAAAAATTTTAATTTTCTTCTTAATTTTTTCATTGACCCATTAGTTGTTCAGGTGCTTGTTGTTTAATTTCCATGTGTCCATTATTTTTCAAGGTTCCTCTTGTTATTGATTTCTAGTTTTATTTCATTGTGGTAAGAAAATATACTTGATAGGATTTGTGTGGTTTTTTTTTAAGTTTGTTCAGACGTGTTATGTGACCTAAGATATGGGCTATTCTGGAGGATGTCCCCTGTGCTGATGAAAATAATGTGTATTCTGTAGCAATTGGGTTAAATGTTCTGTAAATGTGAGTTAGTGCTATTAGATATAGTGTGTAGTTTGTGTAGTTTAACTCCACTGTTTCTTTGTTGACTTTCCTTCTGAGTGGTCTATCCATTATTGAGAGTAAGGTGTTAAAGTTCCCTACTATTACTATATTGCAGTCTGTTTCTCCCTTTGGACATGTTAATCTTTGCTTTATATGCTGGGAGCTCTAGTATTGGGTACATAGATGTTTATAATTATTATATCCTCTTGCTGAATTGATCCATTTAGCATTATATAGTGACCTTCTGTGTCTCTTTTTACAGTTTTAAATTTGTAGCTTATTTTATCTGCTATAAGTATAGATTAGTCCTCATCTTTTTCCATTTTCATGGAATATCTTTTTCTACCTCTTTACTTTCAGTCTGTTTGTGTTCCTTATAGGTAAAGTGGGTTTCTTAAAGCCAGCAAATAATTGGATCTTTTTAAAAAATTGAATCTTTTCAACCACTCTGTGCCTTTTAATTGGACAATTGAGATCATTTACATTTAGTGTTATTAACGATAAGGACTTAATACTGCCATTTTGTGACCTATTTTCTGGTTGTTTTGAGACTCCTCTCTTCCTTTCTTACTGTTTTGCTTTGTGGTTAAGTGATTTTCTCTGGTATTATATTTAAATGCATTACTTTTTATTTTTAGTAACTCTATTATAGGTTTTGTACTGTGGTTACCATGAAGCTTTAAAAAAAAATCTTATAGATATAACAAGTTGTTTTAAAGAGATGAAAATATCTTAGATCATAAATAAAAGAATAGAAACAAAGGCAAAAAAAAAAAAAAAAAACTGCTAAAACTTACCCTACACTTTAACTTCATACTCCCACATTTTTACTTAATTGTCTCAACTTACCTATTTTTATATTACCAGTCCCTTAAAAGTTTGTTGTCGCTATTATTGTTTTTGACCAGTTTGTCCTTTGGGCATCACACTAGTTATGAGTGGGTTGTCCATCACAATTAAGTAATAGAGTATTCTGAGTTTGTCTGTGTACTTGATTTTACCAGTGGGTTTTATACCTTGAAAAATTTTCTTTTTGCGTGTTAATGGTTTTTTTTTTCTTTTCTTTCAGCTTGAAGAGTTCTTTTCAGCATTTCTTTTAAAATGAGTTTGCTAGTGGTGAATGCTCTCAGCTTTTGTTTGTCTCCTTTATATTTGAAGGATGATCTTTCTGGATACAATATTCTTGGATGGCAGTTTTTTTTTTCTTTGAGCACTTTGAAAATGTTGTTTCACTCCCCCCTGGCCTGTATGGGCTCCCTTGAGGAATTAGTTGCCAGACAAATTGGAACTTCTTTATGTTATTTGCCACTTTTCTTTTACTACTTTTAGGATTATCTCTTTGTCCTTGACCCCTGAGAGTTTGATTGTCTGATATGCCTTATAATAGACTTATAGTAAGATTTATATAGTCTTATTCGGGTTGAATCTGTTTGGTGTTCCCAAACCTTCCTGTACCTGGATATTTCTCTTTCTCATGTTTTGAACTTATCTTTTATTATTTCTTTGAATAAACTTTCTACCCCTTTCTCTTGCTTAGCTCCCTCTTGATCATCAACAATTCTTAGATTTGTTTTTATGAGGCAATTTTGTAGGTGATGGTTGTTCTTATTTTTTTTTTTCCTCGTCCCCTCTGTGTACTTTCTTTTCTTTTCTTTTCTTTTTTTTTTTGAGTTGGAGTCTCACTCAGTCGCCCAGACTGGAGTGCAGTGGCCGCTCCTGGCCACCGCAGCCTCTCCTGCTAGGCTCCGGCAATCCTTCTGCCTCAGCCTTCTGAGTAGCTGGAATTACAGGCATGTGCTACCATGCCCGGCTGATTTTTGATTTATTGTAGAGATGAGGTCTCGCTGCCCAGGCGGGGCTCAGGCAATCCACTCACCTCAGCCTCCCAAAGGCGCAGGATTACAGGCTGAGCCACCGAGCCCGGCTTGTGTACTTTCAAGTAGGTGTTCTTTGAGCTCACTCACTTCTTTCTCAGCTTGGTCCATTCTGCTGTTGATAGCCTTAATGAGTTCTTCAGTTCAGTAAATATATTTCTCAGTTCCAAGATTTCTGTTTGATTTTTTAAAAATTATTTCAATCGCTGTTAAATTTCTCTGATACATTTCAGAGTTGCTTTTCTAGGTTATTTTGGAGATCACTGAGTTTTCTTAAAACTGCTATTTTGAAGTCTTGGTCAGAGAGCTCACAAGTTGCCATCTCATTAGAGTGAGTCACTGGATTTTTGCTTTGTCCTTTTGAGGAGGTCATGGTTCCCTGTTTGCTGCTATTTCTTGTAGGTTTGCATCTATGTCGTTGTATTAAAGGAATTATTTATTCCAGTTTTCTCTGTCACATTTTGATTTTTATTGGATATATTTGCTTAATAAATCCTTACTGCTAGTTCACTGACTCCTTTTTGGCTCTAGATGGTACCTTAAATCAGGTTTTCCTTGGCTCCTGGTAAATGATTGGAGTGCTGCCTGTCCTGAATGAGGGAGTTCCCAAAGTGATTATCCCAGCAGTGTGGGAAAGCTGGCTAGGGGGTTGTGCCCAAGGGACCTGTGGACTATACCTTCTGTAGCATGGTGATGCTGATTTGGCATCTTCTCTGGCAGAATTTCAAAGCAGACTTTCTAGGGCTGAGGATGACAGTGTCACCTCCCCCTTTTGTCTCTGACTGACTTGAGGGATATTTCTCCCTTTAGGCAGTCATGATGCTTCCCATGGGTCAAGGCAAGGACAAATCTCCTGCCAGAGAACACAGGATGTGGGAAAGCTGGTTAACCACCTTATTCTCACTTTTTGTAGTATAGAAACTGTGAGTTGGGGGAAGATTTTTCACATACTTATATTGCTGGGCAGAATGGTGGGGGAGGGGCATTATGAATGTAGAAGTTCAATTTTCTTACCATCTGCTTGGAGCTCTTTTATTTCTCTGTGGCTCTGGGGTCTCATATTTGATTCTAGGGTGTTACTGGTGAAAATCTCAGTGCTGCATATTTATTTTTGGTGTGGGGGTGGAGAGTGAAGGCAGCTTGCTTCTACGCTGCCATTTTAAAACCAAAAGTCAAAAGTTCTGCTTTTAAATGACATTAATAATAACACTTATTTTCACTCTATAAATAAATGCTCTGTCTGCTCTCAGAGGTTTTGTGATGGAGAACTGAGAATTTCCATCCTAGTTTAGTAAACAAAATCTAAAGAGCTATTGTCATTATGGTTTTTCTTCACCCTTTCTTTTTGTAGAGGAGTGATGCTATTAGTGTTTGGATTGTTTGTATTTTTTTAAGTCAGAATCTCACTCTGTCACCCAGGTTGGAGAGCAGTGACATGATCACAGCTCACTGCAGCTGTAACCTCCTGGGCTCAGGATATCCTTCCACCTTTGTCTCCCAAGTAGCTGGAACTACAGGTGCATGCCACCATGCCTGGCTAATTTTTAAACTTTTTATAGAAACCAGGTCTTGCCTAAACTGTGAGCTACCATGCCTGATTGATTTTCTTCTTCTTTTTTTTGATCTTCAAAATTTTAATCTTCAAAAATTTAAAATTACTAGACTGAATGTTTGACTTTTTCTTTATTCTCTCCTCTTAACTCTGAAATGAAATAACATGAAAATGGGAAATAATTATAGAAAAGTATGAGTATCTATCCTTAGACATGATTAAATATACTTTCTTTATATTCTGTAATCAGATGCTTAATAAAAAAGAAGAGAAGTGATATTAAGAGTGGAAAATGACTGACTGCCCAAAGGGCAGAGACTTAAGCTGGTCCTGTCTCTTCCAGTACTTATTTTACTGTCCTCAGGGAACTCATTCAAACCTTCAGGCCTCAGTTTCCTCATATACAAAATGAAGATCTCAGAAAAGATAATTTCCAAGATTCTTCTACAAAATTATTTGATTCAAAATAGGAGGCCAGTTATGTTGGAGAAAAAATGAAGTGTGTTTGGCATGCAGTGATAATTAAAACATGGATTTGGCTGCATTTGAATTCCAACTTACTAATTTTGTGACCTTTAGAAAGTTCCTTAGGCTTCCTGTGTCTTTCTTTATCTGCAAATGAGGATAATAATACCTATGCCATGGGCTGCTACAAGGATTAAATGAGATAGAAGATTTACTAAAAATCCAATATTTTTAAACTATAATGCATCATATGACTATGATTGATATCTCATTTAAGGTGCTTGATCTACTTTTCTGAAGTCGTTAAAGTTTTAAAAATGTATGTCAGAGCCTCAATGATGGGTTCGTGTTTCTTGTTTTCTCAGAAACAAGGCCTGTCCTTGATGATGATTTAGGATGCCTTTGGTGTTGACATTTTAAAGTAACCCAGAAGGCTTATTCTTACACAATTTTCTTTTTAACTTTAGTATCTTCCCTGATACATAGAACAAGTTGATTCTAGGTAAAATTTAAACGAAAATGTAGCTTCTAATGGTCCTTTGCCTTTGATGAGATAAAAATGTAAGTTAAATGTGTAAAAGTCTTGTATAAATAATACAGCACTTAGCAAACATGTGTTCTTGTTGTTAATATAGAACTCCAAGGTTTCCAAATTTATTCTTAAACTATATCAAGGTCAATATTAATGACAGTGATTTTCTTGCAGTTATTATTTAAAACTTTGATATGGAAAGATAGCAGTCAAAAAAGTAGGACGGAGTCGACAGCAAGTTTTCTTGGTTATTTACTTGTTTTAGCTGAAGCTAGCCTTCTTAACCATTTTAGCCTTTGGAATTGGTTATCAGTCTTTTGTTGGTTTATTTTTATTAGCTCGGTGTATGGTTTAGTCTCTTTCTGTTCTTAAGAACAACTCAAGACTTTGTCTTGAATTCCTGGGCAAGGTGGAGAAAAGGACTATCTTAGCAATCTTTTGAATGGAAAACAAGATAAAGAATGCAGAAAAACAGAAATCTGTGCTTAAAATCCAAAATAAACATACCAGAATACCTTTGTAATTATATCAGAGTGTTGTAAACTTGTAGAGGTTAATAAAAAAGTTGAAATGATAAACCATCAATACTGTCTTTACTGTTTTCAGCCTATGTATTTTTAGTACCGTGCTGATAGTGTGTTCACAAGAGAGGAAATTTCATGCTGATTTCAAGGCCCTAAATAGAATTTTGGTGCATATCTTTCTTTGGACCATCAGTGCATATTTGTAGACTAGGGACAATGGCATTCTGGCCCATGGGTTGAATTTGCAGTCCTGGAGTTTATTTAAATAGGTAGAAGATGGGAATGGAGAGAGTAGTTGGAGATCAGTGCACAGAGAGATTTCCAAGGGTTTGGTTCAAGGGATAATTGTACTGTTACACAGGATGTCCTCTACAGTTTTGTGTCTGGCCTAGACTAGTCTGTTGTGGTTTGAAAGCAGATTAAAGTGTTTTGGACAGATTTGATTTGTTCTTATACTGGCTCATTACAGTGAAGGGAAGCAGACATAGGGGATTACTTTGTGATGAATTCCAGTGCTGCCGACTTCATTGAATTGATTTAGAGCTAAATCAAATATTTTAACAGTTGTAAAATTACTGAACAGATTAATTCTTGATGCTCTCTAGGCCTTAAAGTTTATCGGGTACCTTACATGTATATGGATGAGGCAGTTATAAAAAGTTGTGGAATATAGAAGAATCTAGTGAATTAAGAAAATAGAGCACATCAGATAATATCTAAATGATATATTTTAGAGGCCTGTACTATTCAATTTTTTGTTTTTTAAGTCAGGAATCAATTGTTTCCTTCTTTCCTGTCTTGATAGCATTTGCTATCTCAGTGCTTTTAACGTAAATCCTGGAGTTATACTGAAATAAGATCCTACTGATAAATTTAAATGGCAAAATTATTTAGGTAAAATGTAACATTATGAATATCTGTATATGTATACCCTTTCTAGTATCCTAATTCAGGCATCTCTCATCCTCTAAGAAATAGAAAGCAACTTGTTTCTAAAGTTGTGTGTTACTGCCTGAGCAATACAATATTTATTTCCTGTCTTGCAATGAAAACTGTTGATTGTTTGCTCTTCACAGGTCACTGACAAGGAACAGGAGTTTGCTGCCAGGGCTGCAAAACAGCTCGAATATCAGCAATTAGAAGACGATAAACTTTCTCAGAAATCATCTAGCAGTAAACTCTCTCGGTCTCCATTAAAGATTGTCAAAAAGCCTAAAAGCATGCAGTGCAAAGTGATTCTTTTGGATGGATCAGAATATACCTGTGATGTAGAGGTAAGTGTAGATTTTTTAAACTTTTTGTCCTAGATATTGAGTGCTGGAGAATGTTAATATAATACATACAAGATGCTTCTTTATTTTTTTCTAGAACTTTGGAAAACTACTTAGACCCTATATCTAAATACAAAATTATTTCCAAAGTCTCTAATAAGAGATCAAATCACTAAAAATACATATAGGGTCCCAAAATATTATAATCAAAAGTAAAATGTGATCTTATTTTATTTGTTTTAGCAATGACATTTCTGACACTTTCTATGGTGGAAACAAAGTATTTGAAGACTTTACAAATTAACTTTTCTTTAATATCCTGGCTATGGTGTAGCATTTACTTGAATTTTACCTTTTATATTTGCATCATATTTGGCCAAATCACTTGTTTCATGGTAGAAACATAAATTCTGTACACAGGGGCAGGAGGATAATTTGAAAGGTCCGTGTCCTTTTCTTGCTCAGGGAATGAGTAATTTTTAAAACATACATCATGATGGGCATTGCAGCTTCAGTGTAAGAGGGTATACTGCTCTTTGTTCTTTTTTGTAAAGAAAACTAAAATTCCTCTCAGAGAGGGGTCAGTTGAATGCCTTTTGTCGGATGTTTAGCAAGACCAAAGTAGCAGATGAAAACATCACAACCTGTGGGTAGCTATGGAGATGGATGAGTGTTAAGTTCGCTGCATATCATGGAGAGTTCACACAGGACATGAACTCAAGCTGTGGAAGCAGGTCTGTGTGTGCACCAAGAAGGAATGGCTTATGCTTTTAGCAAGGTGATTTCTTTTCAGATTTAACATCTTCACTTCAAGAGATCATTCTTCCTGCCTCTGGCCCTTTCCTTGTCATAAAAGGAGGGGCGTCACATACTCCTCCAAGCCAGTGCCTTCTACCACATGCTTCCACAAACTACTCCTTTTTTGAGGTTGTACTAGGATTCTCTCCCAGGCACCACAGACAGTGCATGTGTGTGTGTATGTGTCCTCTCCTCATACCTTTTTACTCTTCATTTCTCATGACCCAGCCAGTACCAAGCCCACCTGATCTCCCAAGTTCCCTGTTTATTCATCTTTGCATCCTCTATCTTACAAATCCCATGTTGTTCCTGTTATATTTTGTATACTGCACCCATGCACCCAGTGCTCTTCTTGCAACAAAAGATTCACATTTATTTCATGTTAAATTTATTTAGGTTGGGAATGAGGGCTGGATTACTAAATTACTACAGACCGCAGGAACATAGAAAGTTTTTGAAAAGTCCACTAATTTATAGAACAGTTTAGACATCCTGTAGCTTTGCAGACATTAATGGGTTGTCGCAAGGATTTTTCAGGACCCTGTAAAGTTTGCCATGTACAGATCCATTTCTTGCCATTTGCTGACTTTTCTTTTGCCTAACTTCTTAGACCAAAGTGCCCAATTACTAATTCAGATGTGAATTCTAGAAATGGGGAGTAATAAGATTGAAAGGGGACAGGATAGCTATATCCAGTAATATATTCCTCACTGGGTTTTAAGATGAAATTTAAGGGACTTTTGTAACCTTGAGAGATTGTATTTTTCCAATATAAAAACACTTTCTGGAAAAATTGATCTAAGACAGGAGAAACTTTTTCCCTTAACTTAGAGGAGAAACTTTCTGTTGATTGCATTTATGGAATGGAATAAACAGGGTAAACTGACAATCCTCTAGTCATGGCTACCAGAGTGTTCTATGGAAGAGTCTAGAAGAAAGTTTCCAGGGTTTCAGGTAGAGAGAATAATACCTCAGTACTGACCGAGGTACACATAGTGTTGATCATTTTGCCAAAATTTAATTTATGCCAGCGCTTCAAGTTCGTTATAGATAATCACTGTGGTTTTGCGTATACAATATTCATTTTGTTATTAACTTTGGATACAATTCAGTGTTACTTTTGCTGTCACTGTGAACATTTTGAGTGGCACAGCAATATTGGTCAGTTATTTTCCTTTGTAATAAAGTATTTTCTTAAATTTGTCAGATTCTTAAGAGTAACTCTTTCCTGGGATATAAAAACCTTTGCCAACAGAATAGTTTCAGTTTCACAACAGATAACAGGTATTAAAAAACGCGTGTTTGCTGTTGACATCTTTGTGAAGAAGACTGAGAAATTTGGATGTGATAAAGCTCAGCAGATTTATTTGTAGCCAATTGATTAAATAAGAAAAATGGATCATAAATCAGTGGTGTGGTCTTTAAGGTCGCAATGAGATACTAATTTAGAAAACATATTTAGGGGTGTGGGATGAAGAAAAAAACAAAAAGCATATTTAAAATATCTCTTGTTTTTTGATGAAAAACTATGGAAAATAAAGCATGGCTGGCAAGGGACACATGGGGCATAACAGGTAAACAAAGAAGGGCAAGCATTGCCCAAGAGAATATGTCCCTCAATATTCTCTCTCCTCAGAACCAAGTTTTTATCAAAGACTTGGATAAAAGGCACGAAAACACAATTATTTTTTTAAAGTGACATGAAGCTTTAAAAGCGACTAATGCCCCAAGTGTCAAAATCCGGTTTTATTGTGAAATGGGCAGTATGGGGCACTGAAGGAAAGCTGGCAAGCTAACATTTAGCAGGAATGGAGGTAAAGTTTCCCCCCTATTAGAAGGGACCAAGTGCAGCCTTGAAATGTGTTTGAGGGAGGGACAGTGAAACTCAGTTATAGCTCGGGTAAAATTCGTTTTTGCATTGAAGTTTATTACAAACTCAGCATGACCCAAGACTGCAGTGTCGTCAAACCCTTTGGCGTAATTATAGGCTGCTTCCTGGGAAGTTCCCTGTGCTGCACAGAGCCTGCTTGCAGGCTGTGTTTTACTCACATGTGGTAAAAGCCCTGAAGTCACCAGTCTGGGGAGGGCTAACGCACTTGTCAACCTGTAACTTGTGTGATTTCAAGGAACTTCCTTCCACTTTCTGAACCTGGATTTCCTCAACAAAAAAATGGAAGTGAAAATACTTGCCTCAAAGATGGGATGTAGCATATTCTTAATAAGTGGAATCTGTTTAATAATTATAATAAGAACAGTGAACTGACTTGAACTTATTTGCAAGAGAATTATAGGATGGCGAATGATCTAGAAGCCTTCCCATGAAGAATGACTAGAAAATAGGATGTGTTAAATATGGAAAGAATAAGATTGAAAGGGGACAGAATAGCTATATTCAGTTACTTGGAGAGATTGTGATTGAAGGGTTCTCATAACTTTCTCATGTAAAGAAAGCATAACCAAAGTAGAAGTTACAAGTCAGATTTTAGTTAAACAGAAAACAATTGTCTTATCAAAGAGCTCCAAACCCTGGGCTTGCAGACTGGTGCTGGTCCGTGGCCTGTTAGGAGTGCAGCACAGCAAAAGAGGAGCAGTGGAGGTGGGGGGAAGTGGAGCTCCGCCTCCTGTCAGATCAGAGCCAGCAGCTGCATTAGATTCTCATAGGAGCTCAAGCCCTATTGTGAACTGCACAATAGGGATCTAGGTGACTCACTCCTCATGACCTAATGAGAATCTAATGCCTGATGACTCTCTTCTCCCCCCAAAACTCCCATCCATGGAAAAATTGTCTTCCACAAAACTGGTCCCTGATGCCAGAAAGGCTGGGGACTGCTGTCTTAAATGATTGCTGTCAACTTTGGGTTGAAGTACATGTTACCAGACGTTTCCAGCAGAAACTATAGGTGTGTTTGTGGAAGCCAACCATTCCTGAGATGCTATCTCAGACCAGATCACTTCCAACACCCTTCCTACTATCACTCCCGGAGAAAAGAGACACATAAATACATAATAGCCTGAATGCAAGGGACAGAATTGCTTTGGTATTTCCTGTCCCCAATACATGTAGGTGAATTAAGAAGAGCATGCAGGAGGTGTTAGCAGGTGGAACTCTTCTTTGCATTTAATAAGGCATCAAAAACAGCATTTTATTTTCATGAAATTGTCATGTTTGTCCCCATGTCCTATTTAATGCCTTTATCAATTTGGTGTTAAAACCAACAGTGTTCAACTCTACCATGATGTTACCATGAGGATTTATAAAGGACCCCCCTGTAAAGGACCCCCTGCCAACATACACAACACATACACACCTGGGAATAGCATGGTTCTCTTTTCTTTTGAGGCACAGTGCTGCAGTGTTGCAGCAAACTGGAAAGCAAGATACGAGGAGCAGTTCTCTGAGAGCAATGCCTGAACACTTACTACATGTTCAGTTCCTGTCCCCCCAAATGCTAACCTTTTCAGATTGTGCTAGCTTTTTCTAACTTTCCTCTAGCAGTAGCCTTAGATTATTTTAGTACTCAATGTTTTTCTACTTAAGAGACTTTTCCCTTAATAATTTCTTTCAAACTCTTAGTCTTGATTTTTTTAAAATACAAGATAAGATCTCCTTATAATAAGAAAAGTTCTTATTATGGACGGGTTGATGTATATGTTTGGGAAATGTTTACATTCTACCAGATTTTCACGTATGCCAGCACGATCACTGAAGCAACTTCCGCTAGCCATTTATTGTTTTTGCTGTTTATTTCTCTAAACATAAATTTTAAAAGAGAAAATAAACAAAAGTACCCCAGCCACTCGCAGTAGAAGAAACAGTGCTCACACCCACCCCATTTATTTTCATCCTGTGGCTTCTGTATTTGGCAACTTGATTAGAATCTGACTGATTAGAGTCCATTGTATTTCCTAATGACCATTCAATTAGAAAGTTGTTTTCTCTATTTGGGCACCTTTCTAATCTAGGGTGATTTTGTTTTAGGAAAACAAGGCAGGTTTAATCTCATATTTGAGTCCATATTTCATAATACACGTTTGCTGCTACATATATCAGATGTTTAAGCCATTGCATAGTACAGTTTGGTTGGTTTCTCATGAGAAACCCTGTTGGATAGTTGTCTGAAGTATTACTGGAACTGTGGTGGAGGTTTTACTTTGCAGGTGTTATTCAAAAGGGCTCTGACAGGTTTCTCTTCCCAAGTGAAAGTCAGTTTACTTAGCCTCTAAATATTACCAATTCAATAGTGAGGGCGATGTACTGCTTATGGGACTTGGGTAATTCCACACTGGACTAGCACTCCAGGGGAAAATGCCGATGAATGGGCCATACTAGAGAAAGAGTTGTATCCAGATTGGGGCAAATCAAATTGAGCTATTTATACAGCTGTACAACCCTAAAAGTCTGGCCCCAGGTTAGCTAAGGCATTATCCAGAGGCCTATGATTGAATGGGCTCCCTGACTGAAAATGATTTAGATCCCTCCATCTGGAGTAAGTACAGAAATGGTCAAGTTGACTCCAATAAGCATTTTTTTTTATAATCAATATTTTTTATTATGATGTTGCGGGGTACAGTTAAGGGTTAGGTATACAAATACGTTTCATTCAGGCACCCTATTGATAAGAGGTGCTTCCCCATCCCCAGACAGTTATTTGCTACCGTTAATCCCATCTCCCCCACCCCATAGTTTCCCACTACTGTCAGTCATTTTCTTATAGTATTAGGTTGGATGTTCAAGGTCCATTATATGAGTGAGAACATGTGATACTCGGACCTTAATAAGCATTTTTTTGAAAGACCATGCAGATGCTTCTAACAGATCAGAGAGAGCAATTTATAGAACGTTTTTTGTGTGTGACCTTCTAGCTATCAGTCAGTAGGGGACTGCTTAAAAACTTGCTGAATGCTCTGTCTTTCCTATGATTTAATTAACCATCTAATCATGCTTCTATTTTGTGTACCCCACTTCTTGGTATTTTTCTGGAAAAATAAAATCAAAGTCTGTGTTTTCCAACTTTTATGGGTTATGTGATTGAAGACTTTCCAATCTCTTTGGAAGTTGTTGACCAGACAGCAGATATAGTTTCCATAATTCCAGAAATTGATTAGAGCACCTCTTGCCTTTCTTGGATTATAAAAAATATTAAATAATTTTAAAAAATAAAATATGACTTGTTTCAAACCAATATAATTATTCCTTCAACAAACACATCACAGAGCTTTTGATTCTGGGTAACTGTGTAAATTCCAACTTAGCCTACAACATGCCACTTTCCTCAGTGGATCTCTGCTCAACCAGTTGACTTATTCTATCAAACCATCCATCCATCATGTGCTGTCACCAAGTGGTCCAGTCTAGCAATTTCAGCAGAAGTTCCCTGCTTGAAGAATGATGCCCCTGGGTGCTCTAGAGGATGGAAGGGCATTAATTAACCTTGTTTCCTTGTGCAATGGCTCTTTGGTGCAACCATAGGAAGGGTTACATACAAGGACTATTAATATTTCTCATTTACCTGATGTAGTTTCCATTAAATTTTCTTGCCAAGATACTGAGGTTTGTTTGCAGTAAAGTTTGATTAAGACAGACCCTGTCTACTGAAATTGTTGAATCCATCCTCCTGGTTTTCATTTTTTAAAAGTAATGTATTTTCATAGTCCATATGAGTGTAGATATGGTCCCTTAAACACTCTAAACAATGTAAAGGTTAAAAATGTGAGCATATATGTCAAGACATGCAAACAGCAAGAGCCCTGGGATTTCACCGTACTGAAGACTGTGTTTTGGGAGCTGAGTGACTTTGGAAAATTGAGTGCTTGTGTGCGTTAAGTGGTTGATGCTGTAATATAAGATGAAAGTCGCTAAGGAATTATTTTTGCAGTTGTTCCCAGTTGTCAGGTTGAGTTAAGGACTCATAGGATTTATTTTCCAAATGTTAATATTCTAACATTGTGATGCTAAAACACTAGATTTGCTTTTCCATGTAAACCAAACTTGCTGAACTCCTCGTGTTCCCATTTTGTTTTATGACAACTTTATGTCACTGAGGTGATGAAATGAGCTTTCTTTTCTGTGTCCAGGTAGCAGGAATCATAAGTTTACGCTCTGCTGTCTTAGCTGTTCAGAAGGAAGTATTTTTTCTCTGTATTTTGTACAACACACCATGGTTAATTTTCCACATAGTAGATATTCACTACTTATTGGCTTAATGAAGGAAAGCACTCTTCCAGGTTTGAAAATAATCTAAGTTTTCTAGTTCTTAACATTCTGTGACTAAAATTTCAGGTTATACTTTGAATATCTAACTGACTTGCTGAATATTTATCTCCTTCAGAGAATCCTCCCAGCTTGATATCTTTCTCGCATGTGCTCTGGAAGAGGTCCTTTGAATTTCCTTACTATGTTTGTGGTCTTAGTGCCATAGAGCCCTATGAGATGGGGACTTGGCCATTCGCAACCGTTCGCAATTGCCACTGACACCTTTCCTAGAACTCAAGTAGAGGTTGCTGTTCTTTCTTGGCTGCTGCTTCAGAAATAGAGCAGGCTTTCCCTAACTACCCATAGTATGCCTGAGTTTAGACTTTGAGGAAACACCATGTAACAGAAAGCACACCCGCTATATCGTGTGCCATTCCTAGGAATCTCAGAGTCCCTAATCAGTGTCTTCCTGCCTGATGCCCAACTCTGCTCCCCCATGGCAGGTGCCAGCTTATGCCCACTGTAGCTTGTATACTTTCTACCCCTCAGAGTCCAGACCTCTCTCAGCCCTAGCCTAGGGAGAAAAGGAAGTTCCCCACTTCAGTCCAAGGCATTCCTTATTTACTTCCTCAGGAAAAGAGTCTTCCCATCACAATGGACTTTAGTTAACTCTTTGAGTGACACTCATGGTTTCCCATCCACACAGGTTTATCTAGCCCCATGACCCCAGTACAGGGGTATTTGCTACCAATGAGCTTTCTCAGACTGCTTCTTACAAGTGGATCTATACTTAGACCTTGAAAAAAATCCCTAAAGGTGTAATCTTTATCCGGTACCTCATTAAAATCTTTGCATTTTTTAGCATGCTTTGGCCAATTTTCACATTATAGGCACCAAAGTGCTTTTTTAAAAAAGAGAGTGAGTAATTCTAGTTTATTTTTCTTAATGCATATTGTTTTTCTTGTTTGCATAAATTTTAATCCATAAAACTAACATGCTGCCACACCGTGTGCAAAAGATGCCAAAGAGCTTTACTTATTTTGCAGGGGCTTTAATATAAAGTTTTGCTTTATAGGGTAGGGGGTTATATTGCAGGCACTGAAGACCAAATGAGTCAAAGATTTCAAGCCTAGATATGAGATCATCTTTGCCATAAAGTCAAACAATCTTATGTCTGGAAGGGACATTAGAAATAACTTCGTCTCCTATCTTGTTTCACTGGTGAGAAAATAGGCTCAGAGAAGCTAGTGGTGTGCCTAAGGGCGCACAGCCTGGAAAGAGCAGAGAAAGGCTAGCATTCAGATCTCCTGCCCTTGTGTTCCAGAGGTCTCTGCACCACAGCACCAAAACATCCAAAGTCTGTAGCAGCATAAGGAATTTTACTGACGTAAAATATTTGCCTCCAGCGTGGACTTGTGAAATAGCAGGAAGAAAAGGGAAAATGGGGGAGAAAGATCTACTTTATAAACTGTTTACTAAACTGAATAAAT
Organism: Carlito syrichta; assembly: GCF_000164805.1. Taxonomy (NCBI): domain Eukaryota; kingdom Metazoa; phylum Chordata; class Mammalia; order Primates; family Tarsiidae; genus Carlito; species Carlito syrichta. The sequence goes on from NW_007245931.1 coordinate 489,657, forward strand.
TAGATTCTTGGTTGTCTAATGTATCTGTAATTCTGTAAGCTTTGGGCTTAAAAATTTATCAGTTTTTCTAAAACTGTTAGTTATCTATGTAATTTGGTGTCAGTAGAAGGAAGAGAGGCCACCAGAGTCTTTACTACTTGCTTTCTCCTCTCCTCCCTGCATTTCCTCTCTTGTGGCTTCTTGTTTCAAGTCTCAACTTAACTTTTTGCCTTCATGTAAAATGTTTTTAGCAAGTTCTGTCATGATCACATGATCTAGCTCAAAGTAGAAAGCTAGTCTAACCTAGGGACCCTGGCTGTCCCTTCCCGAGATTCAACATCCAGTGATTCTTTTTCAAATTTCCTGATCAGTTGCCAGTTTGTTTCATAATTACAGCATTTCTCCATGAAAGACAGGTTATAATTTTCAAGATTATAGCTCATCTCCCCTTAGTTAGCATTTAAATGGATGCCTTTCTTTTCTGGAAGTACTCTTGGCCCTTCAGGAAGTTTGGGAAGCAAGCTGCTGGCATACCTACAAGATCAGAATTCTTTTCAAAGATGGATAATAACCTGGGGAGATTTCTACATGGGTAGATACCTGCTTGAGTTTGATCTCTTTCTTTGTTTGTTTAACTTCCATTTCAGAAAGGTGTCTTTTTGACCTTGTCCTCCAAATTCTGAGGCTTATGAACAGCACCTGTAACAGTATTTTGATTACTAAGGTCTGCTAGAAACGTAGGTTCTTAGAGTTGGAGGAGAACAGACTAGCTCAGCTCCCCGGAATGTGTATGATGTGATGTGTGTGTGTATGTATACGTGTTTCCAGAAGACATAGAAGTAGGTTCAGGGAGCACTAGAGTGTGTTGATGAATGCCCTGTTATAGGATCGTGGTAAAATATTTACAGAGAACTAGCATTCATACAGAGAGCCACTGACACACACACATGTGGGCTGATTCAGTCTGAATAGGAAGCACATATTGGCAGTAATTAGTTTCAGGATTTGGCTGACAGAAATGCCTCACAATCCAGTGTCTAATTGGCATGTAGAGAGAGGGAGCACTGTTTTTAGCTTTGGTACTTTTAGCTTGAAAAAAATCTTTAGCTTAAAAGGAGATATTAAAATGCATTTATGGAATACCTTTGGTGGTTTTACTGTTCTGTGATCTTGTTAATTTTTACAGCAGAAGAAGCAGCAAAAATCTGGCATAGTTTTTAGTCTGGTATTGTGTGCTGTGTGGATATGGTAATGAAATAATTCAGTAGGAGAGGGAAAAATCAATGATGAAACAGAGGAAAAAGCTCCTCTGAAAAGTTACATCGTGAAATCTAATAGTTTCCTTTCCTACTTTTGTTTTTGTTGTTGTTAGTGATATATATGCTCATATTTACTGGTAATAAGTTAATTATAGTAGTCAGTTTAGGTACTTATTTCAAGGAAAATCATATATTTAGTTTCATAGGCGAGCTTCATTTGGAGCTATATGTATATGAAGAAAGAATTGCTAATCATTCCTGCCAAGGGTTTTGTGGTTTTCTTATACCTACTTCTCTCAAGGTTTCCGTGAGACAGACATACTGAGAGCATCTAATACAAAGTTTTAAATGAACAGAGGACCATTTTAAAACTGTATATTACTTTAAGCAATATAGTTACCTTTGGTGAATTTATACTTTCTTAAATAGCAGGAACTTCTGCAAAGAAAATTATTCTGATGGTTTTTATTCTGTGCTACTCAAAATATCTAGGATTCCTTAAAGATAGTATACAGGAAACACTGAACTCTGAATCTATTCATCAGTATTGAGTGTAGGCATTTAGTATTTTAGTCAAAAGGATCACTCACCACACCCCCCAGGCATTAAAAATATGTCTATGAAGCTTATAATGTATAGATACCCTAACAATTAAATATCTGAATTTCTATGGAAATTCCATGAATTAAATCAGACTGAATAATTGTTATACAGTAGAAAAGTTCTTCTAATACACCCTATAAAGAATCAAAATTTGAGCTTAAGAATATTAAACCTTGGGAAGCAATATGTTAAAGTATCATTAGCCTGGGTGTATCTTGGCTTTGCCATTTGTAAGTTATTCACTGCCAAAAGTTATCAGTTTTCTCATCTGTAAAAATGGAGCTAACAGGTTTGTTGTGAGTAGTAGAAAGAATATATGTTGTATCTACCAGTGCCAGGGACCCTTTTGGGTCTACAGTGGCTGGGAAAATTTGAAAAGTTTTCTAATTTTATGGGATTCCCATATGGTAAACTATAAAGTATATTCTGTTAAGCATATAAATATAAAATACTCTATAGAATTAATTATTTTTTAACATAAAAGTAGGATCATTACCTTTATACTATTCAGAGATTTGCTTTTATCCCCTAACAATTTATTAGACATCAAAAAATATTTCTTAAATCTGAGAAAGTAAATTTCATTTAACTCCCCATTTCTAGTTTTCTTACGTGGAAAGAATAATATCCATATGTTCCCATCAGCTAATCATTAATTGGGCAGTTTTGGAAATGCTGAACAATTTTATTAAATAAGAACAGGAAGTAACAACTGTGCTTATATTTAAGGTTTCTTAAAAACCCTCTTCCCTAGAAGCTGGCAGGATTGAGACTCTGACCTGGAAAGTGTCAGAAATGTGCTTTTTCTCACACCACCCGGTTTGAACCTGCTGAGATTAGACAGAAGATGCAGCTATGGTTCTGTTGCTGTTGTGTCAGAAATCAGTACATGTTTAACAAACCTGAATATGTCCTGGAAATAACTACACACACTTCACTTCTGGCTTTCCATGCTTGCCTCTTCTGAACTGACTTACGTTTTATGGCGAGCAGGATACTGTGGCATTCCTTGGCTTTGGTAATGAACTCCCTCAAATAATGTAGGCAAGTCTATTAAAGGAGGGATTGAGCTGGGCTCGGTGGCTCAAATCCCGCGCTTTGGGAGGCTGAGGTGAGTGAATTGCCTGAGGCCACAGGTTCGAGACCCACCTGGGCAACTGGCGAAACCTCATCTCTACAATAAATCAAAAAAATTAGCTAGGTGTGGTAGCGCGCGCCTGTAGTTCTAGCTACTTGGAAGGCTGAGGCAGAAGGATCGCCAGATCCCTGCAGATCGAGGCCGCAGTGGCCGGGAGCAGCCACTGCACTCCAGTCTGGGTGACAGAGTGAGACTCCAACTCAAAAAAAAAAAAAAATAATAATAATAAAGGAGGGATCTGATGAAGGCACCGTGCTCTTCCTTTATCTTTAGTTCCTTCAGAAGTTGGCATGAGGCGTTCTTTCTTGTTCTACTAAGCCTCAGCATACTGCACTTTCTGATGTCTTACCTAGTAACCCTGCGAGGTGGATTTGAAGAGGCTTCTTCACCCTTCAAGTTGATTTCAAGTACCTTCGAATTTATAGGTCCTCCTATATTTGTCTCTTGTCATATTAGGAGTTCTGTGTTATGTGCTGGGTTTTAAGAAAATAACTAGGAACTTGATAGAAGCAGCTGAGAAGAAAGAAAGAGGTGAAAACCAACCCAACTCCCTTGTTTTTGTGTTGTGACAGATCCTCTACTATTGTAGAGAACCTTCTGTCTTGCCTGAAGAAATTGGGAGTAACTGTTTGAGGCACATTTCCTGGATTCTTCTTTCTCTCTTGGGGCCTAGGTTTTATGATAGGGTGAATATATGAAGAGCATGACTGTAGCTCTTTAGCTGGCTGTAAATACCTCCTTGAGAGTCAAAATTCCTCAATAGAATTTTGTTAAGCAGGTCTCCAATCACTTTTTGCCAGATGCATATTAATTATCAAAAAACGTTAGCTGACTGTCTCTGTGGAGGTTTAAGGCAACATAAAATTAAGTAGCATTCACATATTTTTATTTTAATTTTTAGATTTCCAGAATACTTCTCAGTATATGGATGATATTTATATAATACTGCTTAGAATTTTTTTTGTTTGGGCACATGAGGAGTTGTAAAAGTGCTGAATATATTTGAAACATCAGGGACAGATGAAACAGGAGATGAGCTAGAAAGGAAGACCCAGGACTTGTCAGAAAGGATTGGCTTGATGTGCTAACAAGACTAGATATTGTTATCTATTGGTGTATTGGTTTTCCATTGCTGTAAAAAAATTCCATAAATTTGGCAGCTTAAAACATATAGTTATCATCTCAAAGTTTTCATGGGTCAGGAGTCTGGTATGTGTTAGCTAGACCTCCTCTCAGGATTCCATAAAGCAGAAATCAAGTTATTCATTGATTACATCCTCATCTAGAGGCTAAGCTAGGGGAAAATCCAGCTTCATGCTCCTTTGGGTTGTTAACTGAATTTTTCCTCATGGTTGTAGAACTGAGGTCCCCACTGTCCAATTGGCTGTTGGCTCGGAGTTGTTCTCTCTTGCAGAGTCACTGTTGGATCTTTGCCACGAGTCCCCTTGTATGCAGCAACACAGAATCTCCCCACCTTGATCTGTCTCCCCTGGGAATTCCTGACCTCCCCTTCTGTACCTAGTCAACAAAAACCTTTTGCTATAAAAAGTCTCACATGATTAGGTCAGGCCCATGGGAATACTGTCCATGTTTTAAGGTCAACTGTGCCATCTGCCATCACCTAACTACAGGGGTGGGGTCCACTTTATTTACAGTTTTGGGGATGATGCAGTGTGTGTTCACCAGAAAGGTGGGGAAGCTTTGGGCCATCTTAGAATCTGTCTGTCACAATAGGTGATGGGATGCAGCTGAGGGGCTTTACATAGGGGAGATATTTAATCTGGTTTTAAAAATGTTCTTCTATTAAGTAATAATCAGAGAGGAAGGGACTAGAAGCAGGGATACTAGAAAATTCTATTGCAATGAACTGGGCAAGAGATGCTGAGGACCAGACCGAGGCAATGGCAGTGAAGCAGAAAGGAGAAAATTGATTTTAAAGAGCTATCCTGAACACAAGCAGACTTGATCAATTGGGTATGTGAGGGGGGTGTGGGTAGTGATAAAAGACAGTAGCTGATGATGTCTTCCAGATCTCTAGACTCCATAGACAGCTATACTATTAATAGATGTAGAATACAGGAAGAAAAGTTTATGGGGGAAGATAATGAATTCACTTTAGACCTATTGAATTTAAAGTGTCTGAAATATAAAAGTAGCAATTTACTCATGCAATTGGATATATTGTTTAGTGTTTGGAAGAAAGGTTGATCTGGTAGACTTTGTGGGAGTCATTGTCTTCTACACTAATTCAAAACTGGGGATGAATGAGGTTGTGCAGATAGTGAGTGAATGGGTAAGAAGTAAAGAGCATTAATAGCAGAGCTCTGGGGAATACTAACATCTAAAGTGGGGAGTGGGGAGAGCTTTGCCAAATCCCCTTACCCTCGGGTTCTTCCCTGTGCCCAACCTGCTCCCCTTTTACTGCCATGCTCCAGCTCATGAATCAAGAGTACCTGATCATGGGGATATTACAGTCAGGATTGTAGTTGAACAAGTTTTCTTTAAACAATTTGAAGAGAGAATGTGCACAGAAAGCCATTCCCAATATCATTTTCCAAATGCCATGTAAGCGCATTACCCTATTAGTCATAGAACACAGAAAGCAGAGGAATGTTTAAGGCACCATTGTAGAGAAGTAATTGAGTGTTGTCATGCTGTGTGATTAATTCCTGTGCCTCCCTCCAGTTCATCATCAGTTCTCCTTTTATTTCTTTAATTTGGCTTTGTGCTATTGTTTGTACATTAGAATTTCATTGTACAAAGTGATAAGAACGATAGCATTACATTACTTTTAAGGAATGCCTGATACTTCTTTGAACAACTTAAGATAAATATTAGGGGTTGCTTTATATTAGCATACTGTGTAATTGTGATTTTAAGGTACTATTGTTGTATAAAGTGTGAAGGAATGGTGTGATTTAGAAATTTCTCTTAAGTGTTTATCTCAAATTAGAAAAAACAAACCCCTTAAGTGTAGCCTCCAGTATTTTTCTAGTTTGGGATCGTGGTGTAATACCTTACTTTTCCTTTTTCTTCTTGTCTACTTTTCCTTCTGGTCCTAGCAGGAGGCATCTACAAGAGGGACCCCCAAAAACAAATTTTTTAAATAAAAAATTGTATATTCTTACATGTTTAAACTTCAGTCACCTTCAAAGTACTCTTCATTTGATGTAATACACCTATTGAGATGCTTTTTCCGCTGCTCAAAACTGCTTTTGAACTCATCAATTTTGATGCCTTTTAGTGCTTCTGCCATTTGTTGTTTCACCTCTTTGACATCAGCAAAACGTTTCCCTTTGTGGCCTTCTTTCATTCAGGGAAACAAAAGTCTCTCGGGGTGAGATGGGGTGAATAGGGAGGGTGGGGCATGGGGGTCATGCAGTTTTTGGTCAAAAACTGCAGAACGCTCAGCACAGTGTGGGCAGGTTTGTCTAAATCACCCATCATGAAATGGGCAAATGCGTTGAAAGAATCTCCAAAATAAAAATTCACTGAAGCCAAACGCAGATTCTCACAACAATATTAGCAGGTACACTGATGCTGATAGGTTCCTGGAACACTTACCTAGTGGAGGAAGGACCTCCAAAAATAATTCTGTTTTGCGGGGGATCCTTCCTGGTATCTAGCGCTGAATTCCTGGTCTCACTCTGTCTCCACAGCAGAGAAGCAAAGGATTATTTTTCATCTTCTGTTTTGTGGGTTGTGCTGACCAGCCAATTAACCTGAACCTTTTTTTTGTTTTTTCTATAAAAAATCATGAACTTTCAGTTGTGGGAGTTTTCATAACATTTCCATCAATAAAGTTGGCTTCCTCTAACTTGCTGGTATGATTTCCTTTGTCAGATGACTATAATGAATAATTTATCTCTGGATAAATGGAATTTAGGGTCTTCCCATTGCTTCTCTTACATGACTGACCTATTTTGTTCGCGTTGCCTAGTGATTGTTTCTTGCATTTTAGGTCAAGGATAAGTCTACAAATGACAAATTAAAATGGCCAGATGAGATATTAATTCACAAAATGCTTTGATCAGTGGAGGTTTCTTCTTGTCAAGAAACAAGATACCTTTGTTGTGTGGGAGTGTATTTGTTCAGAGTGACAGACAGCTGTGTTTAATTGGTTTGTATATTTAGATTCATTTTCTAATAAGGCTAGAGGAAAATCCTATCTCTAAGTCATATTTACACTTTTAGGAAGTTACCCTATTTTCCCTGCTGCTGTTTATGGACATGAGTGATGGTGTGCAGACAACGTAACGAATTGGTTCTCCTTAAGGTGTTTGGAAAACTGGAAGGAATACAGACACTTGTTATTTCTTATGGAATACTATGGTGACAGCAAATAACAGCACTAAAGAGGCACCACATTCTTTAGGGAAATGCCATTAGATTGAGTCTGTAAAGCACATGAATGGTTTAAATGATTACCCCAAGCAAAGTGCTTCAGTTAATGTCCTAGTTATTCCTTCAGAAAAATTACTGCCCAGATGTCATGACTTGCAGAGCTTTCATTAATAGTATAATAATTCTTCATCAAAAAGAAAAAAAAGACAAAACACCACCACCAAAGCTGGAAATGTAATATGTTTCAAAAGCACATTTTCTTTAACTTGGGGCTTCTGTTCTTTATACCTCACCATGTCCTTACAAGAATTTAAGCTGTATTACATAAATGCATACAATATAACGAGGAGAAAATAAATAAGTAGAAAGCAGGATGAAGAGAAAATGATAGTAAGAAGCCAAGAATGAGGTTAGTCCATAAAACGCGTGCTCTGAGCTCTCTAACAAGCACAGAGGAAACAGCCATGATCCAATGACCATATCATGAAAAAAACTCAGTATTTTAAAAGAAATTACTTTATTCTGGGGCCAGTTTGAGAGAAACTCTGTACTTTAGCTTTCTGATAGCTCATTCAAGAAGTGGATTGTGAGTAGCCATTAAGGAAAGTCCCAATTATTGTTATTTCTCTCAAACTCCATTGGAGATAATAATGCTCCTCATTAAGTACTCAAGATGTGGCTTCTTATGATGTTTAATGCGTATTATATATGTGTATATGTAAAATGTATTATGTACATATGTACACACATATGCATGCATTAAGATACAGCAATGGATAAAACTGGGAATGGCATAAACATGGGCCCCAAATGGCTTCCTGCTTAACAAGTTTAGACGGTGAGTTCGTCACAGGATATGGCTTTTGCCTGTAGTGTGATATTTCTCCAGCCATCTTCCTGAAGGATCATGGCTCAGAGAACCCAAGTGAGAGGCCACTTGTGTATCAACCATGAACCCAATGATCCACTCAGCAGAGAAAAGTGGACCACCGGACATTAGGTTCTCAGCATACAAAAAAAAATTATTTCTCTTACTACATGACGATGAGTAAGATCCAGATAATTACAGTGTCTGGGCAATATTTCAGAGCTATATTTTTGTTTGTTTTAGAGATGGAGTCTCACTATGTGGCCCAGGCTGGTCTCAAACTTCTGGGCTCAAGCAATTCTCCCACCTCAGCTTCCCTACTAGCTAGGACTGCAGGTGCAAGCCGTCATGCTCAACTTCAGAGCTGTGTTTTTAAATAACAGGAACAGATGATTTTGACATCTTCTGCTGAGAGGTGAGGGCTTGACAAACATATTCACAAGAACATCACCTTCCTTTTGCAAGAACATGGGTCATGGAAGTGCTTGAGTGTAAGGGTAAGATATATCTCAAAAACTTGGATCTAGGCCATTTTAGAGGCGAAAAGATGCTCAGGATCCCAAAACTACACTTTATAGAGAATGACACCAATAACTGTATCTCATTAAAACTTTAAAGCACTCATAGGGCATTTAATTTCTTCTGTACTCTTCAAGATAACCTCAAAGCAAAATGTATGCCAAGATATGTAAATGAGTTCATTTCTTTTATAGGATTATTAACTATAAGCCCGTTAGATATGATAGCTGCTACAAAAATATTTACTTCTGTTTTAGAACAGTTTTTAGATAGCAGGACACTTAGTGCTCAAAACTGTTATTCACAAGTTTATGTTTCCATAGTTAGATGGGGCAAAAGAATATTCTTCCTAGTTACCCAGGACCTTTAAATAAAGTTTAAAAAGAGAATCCAAGACACATCCTATACTACACATGGAACTGCTGCCTACATTTATCAAAAGACCATTTCGACTGAGCAAGTGGTGTCAAGATTCAGTTCTGTTGATACCTGGGAGATTAAGGTGGCCTAATGCACTTAGCCAAGGAAGGTCCATAGAAACCATGATCCAGCTTGTATTTTTCTATTTTGAGAGGAGCAAAGTGTGCATCGAATGAAAGCAAAGAAGTAAAACCACAGCTCAAGACCACTTACTCCTTGGGGAGAATTTGAGAAATTTATCAGGAAGTTAGCCTGTACCATTTGAGGTGGATTTAAAAAAAAAGAATAGATTTTTCATTTGTAAGAATAAAGCATTCTCTTCTTACAAAGGTGGGGTTTGAGAATCAACATGCTAGTTCTAGCCAGAGCAGATTATACCATATGGTAGAGAAATATAAACAAATGGATCATGAACAAATTTCAAAGATCAGAGTAGTTGTTAAAAAGGTTTGAAGCAGGAAATGAACCGCAGATGCGTCTATGTAGCTTGATTTTCTTTCCTATTTTTTTAAAAGATTATTCTACTGAATGCCAGGCACTGTGGTACGTGCTGGGAATCCAGTCACGAGTAAAAACGGCTTACTAGGGAGGTTACCGTTACTCACATTGTAATACAGATGTAAGATTGTCATCCTGACAAGGGCAATACGGAACTGTAAAAACAACTTCTCTGGGATTTGACATCATCCTGGTCTGGGATGGAATCCTGAGGAAGGAGTACTTGAGTAGTAGAGGGAAAGATGTGGAGGAGGAAGCCTGTGAGAGAATAAGGGAATGCAGAAGGTTGTCTGATAAGTTGCAGAGAGCAAGGAGGTAGCATCCTGGTAGAAGAAGCTTCAGAGACAGGTGGGGCCTTGGAACCTGCAGTAGAATCTTCTCCTAGTTAAGCTTTGGCTGTCTAATGCATCAGTGTCTCCCATGACTGAATCTGATAACTACACTGTGGTCTTCCCAGATGGATGTCTTCTTCCTGAGATCTTTTCTTCTTTCTTAATGGTGAAAAGAAACTTGATAAAGTCTCAGGGATGACCTCCCTGGATTTTCACTCACTGGGTACTGTGCCACTCCAGATCACTTGTTCAACCAGGCGACAGCAGGTGGAACTGGCGTATAGGATCAACACTTCCTTAAAAGAAGGGGAGCAGAATCACCCTAGTCCTTCAGGCCTGAACCTCCCTTAGGATCAGCCCCGAGTACAGATCAGCTCCAAGAAAGACACTTGCTCTATCATGAGCAGAAGAAAAAGCAGCATAATTATGTGTAATATTTTATTTTTGCTTGAATGGAACGTTTGCCATTTTCCTGTAGATAAAAGAACATTCTAGTTGTTTGTTAGGGGAAATGGCTTGTACCTATTTTAAAAGCAGTTTGGTTTTTTTGGTTAATTGTGCCTTATCGTTTCAGTTTTTATAGGACTGTTATTGACTACCACTGTGAATGCTACTTGTATGTTTTGAACATTTTAGCCACAAAACTTAAGGAAATGGTCATATGAGATTCGGGAAGGAGCAGTGACTGCCGCTCCCTGGAGGATGCTGGGCTGCTGGATCTGCTGCGGTAAGCAGCCTTCCTGCTGCTACAGCCTTCCCTTTCTGCTGAGCCGAGAAGACAGGACCTGTCTGGTCTGGTTCTAGAATTAGGACCAGGCCTCCCATCATCTTAGCACATTCAGCAGCCTCCTCTCCACCCCCATCACAGAAGTGGGGATGGTTGGGCAAAGAGGATTAGCACTGGCTTTCCGGGATTGTAAGCTCCTGCAGCATTAAGCCAGGATACCCTGATAGAGCCATGTTAGAAAACAATACTGACCTTTGACGTGTGGACTCAACTGGACCCCAGAGTGATTCTCATGAGGTAATACATGTATTAGAAGCAGGCAAAAAAAATGTATATAAAATCAAACTACTTGATGATTGAAAAGGGTTTTTTTCCCCTCCACATCCACTGAATTTTAAATACGAATCTAAAATATGATATGTTCACGTGAAGATGAGTATCACTTTGTGATCATGTCCTATGTTTTTTTTTTGGTCAGATTTTTAAAAATATTTCATTATAGGTCTTGCATAGATTAGAAGATCCTTTTAACTTAAAGGCTTATATTTAAGTGGTAAAATGATATATAATTACATTTTTAAATTATGTTGGTAGTTTATATAATAATCTGATAGTCTTCTTCCTCTAGCTTACTCCCAGTCTTGCCCTATGAATAGGATAAGGTGGTTGATGGAAAGAAGGGACACAGGTTCACTTAATACATATTTTTTAAAGCAATGACAATGTCATTCTTATATCATTTTGATCATCAATGCCTTGTAGAATTGAAAAGTGATAGTGCTGTGTTCATACTCATTAAATTTATATTACTAAAAGTTGTGTTTCCATCTTCAGTATTTGCATTGCACATAGTTCTTTGTTTGACCAAATGAATTATAAATCACAATTTGAGTTTTGGTTGTTTGGTTGGTTTTTTTGTTTTTTTGGTGGTTTTTGCTTGTTTGTTTGTTTGTTTTTGGAGAATTCTTAGGACATTAAGTACTTCCTCTCACAGAAAAAATTCTCAAAAATTTTATGTCATTCCGAATTAGCTAATATGGTTATTTTTACATGATTCAAGTGTAAGTTTGTGTCTCTTTTAGACCTTCCTCTTTCTTAGGCTTCCTTTTCTGCATTCATTTTGCACACATTGGCTTAGTGACCTGAATCCTTAGCAGATTAACAGCAGGAAATGTTGTCTGACAATTTGCTGCCAGCCTCTCATATGTGTGATGTAAAACTCTTTGTAAAAAATCAAGCCCAATGTTTTTTCTAGCCAAGAAGAAGCATGCTTCACTGGAAAGCTATTATCTACCACAGTGCACATCTCTGAGCACAAAAGTCTGATTTCAAACAGAGACTGAAATTACTACAATAAATGAAGGCAGAAACTGATTGTGACTGATTAAAAAAAAAAGAGGCCTCTTTAAAAGAAGTGCGATAGGCTTAACGGGTAGTAAGGGGCTTCTGTGAGTGTTTCTGAAAGTGTGCACTGAATCTCAGTCAAAGCATAGGCAACTGTCCTGCATGTGTACAACTCATTCTGGTTTGAGCAGTGCTGCATGTCACATATATGATAATATAAGACTGTCTTATGTTTTGGCCTAGGATGTACCAAAATGTGTCAGTATACCCAATACGTATTAAAGACCATTTTGTCAGTGTGTGTTTGTGAAAGATAATCGAATATATACTCAATTTGCATGTTAATACTATTTTAAAACAATTTCCAAGTTTTACCTGTACAATGAGAAGGCTTTTGTTTTTCATAAGAGTAATAGTATGATTTGTCTTCTATTATTTCATTGCAAAAGAAATAGGCTTTCAATAGTATGTCAGTCTCTATACCAAATTACAGCATTAGAAACCTTAAATTTATGGGACTCCTTTCAAAAAGGAGTATAATAATAATCACCAGCATTTATTGCTTATGCTTCCCATGAGTTAGACAATGTGCTTTCCAGTGTTTAACTTAATGCAGCAAATCCATGCATAAGTATCAATATTATTTCCATTTTATAATGAAGGCAATGAAGCTCAGAGAGGTTAAATAAGTCTAAGATCATAGAGTTGTAGAACCAGAGTCCAGCCTTGGGACTGTCTAATATACTACAGTTAGATTAGTGAGAAAATAAACTTGAAATAGGTGAGAATCTCCATTTTAAATGTGTTTAAATAATGCTAGCTGAATTCTAATCTCTAGATAATTAAGACATGGAAATAAGTCACATATGTTTACTATTTTGTTTATAAACTCATTATGACCAGAAAATAGTTTCATATTTCTGTTTTATTAATGACAGAACACTCCAGATCATCTTTGCTAACTTGATTGAGAGTGTGATGGAATAATTATTGATTGTTGTGTTAATGTTTGAAAGAAGTTGCCCTTATGGTTTTCTGAATAGCCAATTGCTCATGAATTTAAAGAAAGGGCTGACAATATATATAACATCTAGAGAGAAGAAATGTGATCTCTGCCTCTCATGTCAGCCCTCTATTAATATGCCGCCTGAATCACATATGGGGATAGTACATAGGCTGGAAGATCCCATTAAGTCCTGCCTCATGGGAATGGATTCTGGCAGTAGTGATGCTGGTAATGGACTTTCTATGCATATTAAACTTGCCATCGCATGTGCAGTTGAGACAGAAAGCCCCATCATAAAGCAGTAGATGCACATAGGGCAGCTGGTGCCATATCTTGCTACCCAGGACTTCCCAGCTCTCTTGTCATAGATCAGACACTGTTATCTTTTGTCCCTGGGTTTGACCATAGCCTCTTTGTATTTTTCAAATGTGGATTTAAAAAAACCCCCCAAAAAACCACTCTTCACTTACATGTAAGGGCAAAGATAGAATGTTTTTCTATCAAGAATCCAATAGAGAAAAAGAAAGCCTAGAAAAGACAACTTACACAGAGTCTAAGTGTCTGATTTGGGCTCAGGTTCTGTCCCAGACAGTTTGGTGAGCTCTTCAGAGGTCCCCGTCCTCAAGGTAAATGGCAGTGAAATCATTTAGAAATGAAAAGAATTCCAAATGATCTTTAGAGGTAAGGAAAATGGAAAAGCATTCAGTGAGGAAAAATATAATTAGGGAGGGAAGCAGGAAGAAAAAAACAGATAGCATTTTATATCAAGATTACACCAAAATACTGTGAGAAAGAATTCTTTCTTTGAATTCTTGTCAGTAGCACTTCTTAGGCTCATAGATTGAATATCTGCTGTGTTCAGGACACTATCAAGGGCAGCAAAAAGGTCGAACAGTTTCCTGTCCGCAGGGAGCAGAAACTCAAGTTCACAAAATATTACAATCACAGAAGAATATAGTTTCAACAAAAAGAAAATCAGTGGTCGATGAGGAAAATACGTGATGGAAAGAATGAAGTACTTAATGGTGTTGATACTTCCTCAGATTTTAAAATAGCTGAAATAAGGGTATAGAATCATTAGTTTTGCTGCAAGTTCTCAGTATCATAGTTCTCCATATTTTCTTCTATTAATATGAGTGGTTTAGGCCAATACAGCAAGAGGCTATTTATTTCATTTTTCAATGTGACTGTTTAAAGAATGCATATATATGTTCTGAAGAGCCTTGCTGACACACACACCTGGTGCAGGGTCCTCCATTCTTTCTGAGCAGTAGGGACTGCTGGTTAGCTTCAGTTCTCAGGCAAAACAACTTGCTCTTCCTCATTTTCTTCATGATTGTGCAGCTTCAGAAGGTAACAGAAACCCATCTTCAAAGGCTAAAAGTTGATTTTTGACTTGACAAATTTCTCTGATTTCAGCTTTTCCAGAAGAGAGCTTCCCTCAGCCAGGCTCATAGCTTTATGAGACTAAAGAAGGGGAAAAACACACATTTTATGATAGTTTTGTGCTGAGATTTAGTGGAATTTTTATTTTCTTGCTTTTTCACTCATTGTCTTAAGCACAGATTATGACATGATTTCTAGAGACTTGGGCATGGAGGCAATGCTATCTCAGAGAAAGCATTGTCAAGGGTAGTTGCCTTCCCTGGGTTCAGTGCCAGGTATTTGCACCTGTCAGTCACCTGCTAGGGAAGATATTACTGTCCTGTTTTATTAGAAACGAAGAAGTCAAGACTTTTATTAACCTGCCTTGGGTCATTCTTTAGTAATGTAACAGGATCTTGAGTAAAAGTTCATATTTCAGCTATACAAAGAGAAAGTGTCTCCGCTTTAAAAAACAAAACTCAGCCGGGCTCGGTGGCTCAGCCTGTAATCCCGAGCCTTTGGGAGGCTGAGGTGAGTGGATTGCCTGAGCCCGCGGGTTCGAGACCCGCCTGGGCAAGTGAGACCTCATCTCTACAATAAATCAAAAAATCAGCCGAGCGTGGTAGCGCATGCCTGTAACTCCGGCTACTCGGAAGGCTGAGGCGGAAGGATCGCCGGAGCCCAGCAGGTGGAGGCTGCGGTGGCCGGGAGCGGCCACTGCACTCCAGTCTGGGCGACGGAGTGAGACTCCAACTAAACAAAACAAAACAAAACAAAAAAACTCAACAAATTTCTAACATTTCTATTTTCCATGTATTTTATCCATAACTTTAAATGCAAGTTAGTGATTTGTGGTTTCTTTCCAGAGTTTAGTGGTTTATGACTTCTCATTTGTGTTATTTTATTTCAATATTTGATTGGTTTATAATTTCTTGAGAACTTACATTTCTCAAGAAAATTTATAGGAAAGGCTATCTTAATATTTTAAGCATGTGTATCTATGTAAACCAATTTTATCATATTGCAGTGTTGGTACAAGAGGTCTAAAAAAAGAAACTGAATTGTACCTAGACTGAATCTGACAAAGTTATACATTTCTTCCTGAAAAAAGTAGAGTTTTTTTAGCGGCCTCATATTTTATTTTATTTTATTATTTTATTTTATTTTATTATTTTATTTTATTTTTTGAGTTGGAGTCTCACTCTGTCGCCCCGACTGGAGTGCAGTAGCACGCTCCCGGCCACTGCAGCCTCCACCCGCTGGGCTCCGGCGATCTTTCTGCTTCAGCCTCCCAAGTAGCTGGAACTACAGGCGCATGCTACCACGGCCTGCTAATTTTTTTGATTTATTGTAGAGATGAGGTCTCGCCAAGTGGTCCCGGGCGGGTCTCGAACCCACAGATTCAGGCAATCCACTCACCTCGGCCTCCCAAAGCGCTGGGATTACAGGCTGAGCCACCGAGCCTGGCCAAAGTCCTCATATTTTAAAATGTCTAAGTTGTTAAACATAACTTGAGGTATGCTTTTCAACCATGTCAGCTTGAATCACCTGAGAATCTTTTAAGAATGCAGATGCCTTGGGCTCAACTCCAGATATCTCTATGTAATTGACCTGAAGTGGGGGCCTGGGCACTGGCATACTTTAAATTCTCCCAGCAGCCACTGTTAAAAGCCACTTGTTTAAAATATCACTTCTATGTAATTGGTTATGATATGATAGCAAGAAAAATGTTATGTGAAGTTTCATCAAGTTAATGTTTTAATCTCTTAATGACATTCAACCAAATATAAGGCCCTATAAAAGATAAAATGTAGGGGGCACTGCAAACATTGTTACAGTCGGGGATATGAGGTGAGTTCTCAGAGACACCACTAGGATAGAAGGCAGAATATAGAAAGTGCCACCATGAAGTGGTGCTGTAAATTGCTACAATGTCCGCAGGAGTGAGAAGTCACATTTGAAGTTGCTTTAAAGAAGTGACACTGGAGAAACCTCTTGAAGGATGAGAAAGACTTAACAGGCAGTAGGCAAGGCAGAATGTTTGGAACACTGAGAGCATCATTATGGGTAATGCCTGAGGTGAATTGAAACACATCAGATATGTTTAAATTCATGAGTTCATCATGTTAGTATGAAACAAAAAGATCTAATTGGTGACTTTTGGATGATACTAGAGAGCCAACTCATTATCCTGAAAATGGATAAAGGGAAAGACACAAGCATTTATCTTGGCTTTCGTAATCAAACTACCACTGGGTAAGCAAATAATTCTGACAAAGAGAAGTATATTTTTATAAACAGGCTCCAGCTAATAAGTGAAGAAGGAATGACTAGAATGAGAATATCATCATTCTGCAACCTGGAATTAATGGATCTGGGGCAATCATCATCAGTGTCTGCTAATATCACACACAGAAAAAACAACAAGCAGTCACTTAATGCCTCCTGATGAAATTACACAGCAGTACTTAGGAAGAATAAACAGAATCTGACCAAGCTTCTAGATTTAACTACCAATTTACATGATATTCAGGAGACTGGGGAAACCTATTAAATCACACCATGGACATGCAAACAGCAAAGTTTAGACTAAGGCAAATGACTTAGTTTCTTAGGCAAATTAATTTCAAGGGGAAACCAAGGCAAGTGGAAAATTTACAGATTAAATTTTAATTTTTAAGTTTAATTTTTTTCTTTTTAAAAAATTAAGTTTTATTTACTCCTACAAGTAAAATTATTTGAAGTTTAACTTTTTAAAGTATTTAATAAATTATTTTATTAACACTTCTCATGTTTCAGTCCATGTTTGTCTCTCTTTTTAATTAGTAGACTTAATGTCTGAGCAGTTTTCAGATTTACAGAATAATTGGGTGAAAAGTACAAAGTTCCCATGTACCCCTTCAACTCTTCCCTCATCCCCCAGGTTTTCCTATCTTTAACTTTTCCCAGTAGTGTGGCCCACTTATTACAACTGACATGCCAATATTGACACATTATTATTATTATTATTATTATTGAGTTGGAGTCTCACTCTGTCGCCCAGATTGGAGTGTAGTGACCGCTCCCGGCCACCGCAGCCTCGACCTGCTGGGCTCCGGCAATCCTTCCGCCTCAGCCTTCCAAATAGCTGGAACTACAGGCATGCACTACCATGCCCGGCTGATTTTTTAATTTATTATAGAGATGAAGTCTTGCCAAGTTGCCCAGGCGGGTCTCGAACCCACGGGCTCAGGCAATTCACTCACCTCAGCCTCCCAAGGCGCGGGATTACAGACTGAGCCACCGAGCCCGGCTTGACACATTATTATTAACTTAAGTTCATAATTTACATTAGAGTTCATTCTTGGTGCTGTATATTCTGTGGATTTTCCCAAATATATAATGTCCTGTGTCTACCACTACATTATCATACAGCATAGTTTCACTGCCCTAAATGTCCCTGTGCTCCACCTATTCATTTCTTCCTCACCCGACCCGCAACAACCATTGATCTTTTTACTTTCTTAGTTTTGCCTTTTCCAGAATGATGTGTACAGCAGTCCCTCTTTGTCACCATTTTGTTTTCCCATTTTGCTTTCTGCTATTTTACAAGTTACCCTTGGCCACAATCTGAAAGATGAGTAGAGTATAATAATATGTTTTGAAAGAGAGAGAGAGGCCACATTCACATAACTTTTTTTTACAATATATTGGTATAATTGTCCTATTTTATTAACAGTAATTGTTGCTGATCTCTTACTGTGCCTAATTTATAAATTAAACTTTATCATCAATGTGCATGTATGGGAAAAATGTATCTACAGGGTTCACTCTGATCCATGGTTTATGGCATCCACTGGCGGTCTTGGCGTGTATCTCCCCTGGATAAGGGGGCACTTCTGTAGTTGGAATCATGCAGTGTGATGACACAGCCTTTTCAGATGAACTTCTTTCACTTAGCAGTATGCATTTAAGGTTTTTTATGCCTTTTCATGGCTTGATAACTCATTTGCTTTTTATCAATGAACAATATTCCATTGTCTGGATGCCAGTTTGTGTCTCCATTCACCTATTGAAGGACTTCCATGTTTTGGCAATTATAAGGAGTAAAGCTGCTGTAAACATTTGTGTGCAAGTTTTTTGAGTGGACATAGGTTTTCAACTTACTTGGGTATATAGCAAGAAGCATGATTGCTAAATCCTATGGTAAGAGTGTGTTTTGTTTTGGAAGAAACCACCAAACTATCTTCCAAAGGGGCTGTACCATTTTGCGTTCCCACCACCAATGAGAGAGAGAGTTCTGTTTCTCCACATCCTTACCAGTATTTGGTGTTGTCAGTACTCTGGACTTCAGCTGTTCTGATAGGTGTGTGGTGGTATCTTATTGTTTTAATCTGCATTTCTCTAATGACGTGATCTGGAGCATCTTTTCATATGCTTAATTGCTATCTGTATATCTTCTTTGGTAAAATGTCAGCTCAGATATTTTGCCCATTTTTAAATTGGGTTATTTTCTTATTATTGAGTTTTGAAAGTTCTTTATCAGATGTATGCTTTGCAAACATTTTCTCCTAGTCTCTGGCTTATCTCCTTAGTGACATGAATCAATTTGGAAAATTTTAAAATTAAAATAGAGAAAAATTTAAACAGTTAAGAATAAAACTTATTTAAATGCTTGAGGAGGTACCATTCTTAGGACGTTTTTTTTTTTTCTCTTTTAATTTTTATTTTAAAATTGTGGGGTAGGACATTTTCTTTAAAACCTTCCCAATTGTTGGTCTGTAATATCCCCCATTTACTCTATCAAAACAGAAGTGCAATTTACTAATGGAAATTTCAGGATCAGGACAGGTCACTTTTGATTTGTTATTTTAGGAAAGTAAAATGCACTTTTCTGGATGATATCTTAGTGAACCGTATACATGAACTGTGAATGCTGTTGAGTCAGAGATGACTTAACAACTCACGACTGAGTGAGACTCCAACTCAAAAAAAAAAAAAGGAACTACAACAATACTAAAAATGGAAACTTGGTCTTCTCTGATTAAACAAGTTATCCACTAGTTTTGAATACCTCTATCAATTTTTAAATTTGATAATTATTTACATATCAAGAGAAACTAGTTCTTAGCCCTCATAGCATGTTTCATAGTTCAGGAACACAGGTCAGTGACAAGCATCTATGTAATTCAACCCAAAGAAATTCTTTACATTCCAAAATCACTTTGCATTCTGAAAGACATCAACCTTCCTCATTTCCTCAAAATATTTCATGGAATCATAATTTCTGTGAAAATTGCATATGCCTTCTTCCTTGGATCAGCCATAACAAATTTATAGAATGCAGCAACCCCCAGAGATAACAACAAATGCTCCAACAATATGAAACCACAGACGTGTGGCCAAAAGGTCATGCAGCTGAGGTTTTATCAAAACACTAGAAACCATGGTAGTCTTTGTTCTTGACAGATATGTCAAACTCAATGCCAAAGTCCTTCCTTGATGATGGAGAAATGGATGGCCCCTCTGTCAAATTCTTAAAATTGACTCAATACTTGGCTCCTAGTGGATATAGATAACCACACCCAGTGACAGTAAGGTACCTAGATTTGATCACTTAATGAACAGTGTATCTTTGGGAACCATAACAACATAATTTCTCTAAAATCTCCAGTCTGATTGTTAAGCTTTAGTCATATGCTAAATGTTACTTCCTGCAGATGCATGCAGATGTCAACAAGTAGAAATAGTTGACTTGAAAAGTTGAATAATGTGCTAGAAAAAAATCATCTGAGTTAGAAGAACCCAGAATTTTTTAGAGTTAGGAGAGATTGCAGAGGTTATCCAGTCCAAGGTAAGAAAATAGGTTTCATTTCATGTCCCAGCTTCATCCATTGGCAGCATCTTTTTCTTCATGATGTCTGGAAGGATACTGAAGCCTCAACTGGACACCAAAGGAAAGAGTGCTTTAATCCATTGGTAGTTTTCCATAAGCAAAGGGAGACCAAGTTACATCCTCAAACCCATAATTGCCTTTCTCTGTAGAGTCTTACATCCTTACTCTAGGATGAAAAAATGGAGGCCCAGATAACTTAAAAGGCATTTTCCGGGTCTCCCAGCTAGCCTGGTGGCTGTGCTTATATTTAACAGGTAGGAATCTCATGTTTCTTTTTTTTTAAGATTAAAAAATATCATTTATTTAAAAGTAAATTAGAGAGAGAAAGAGAAGGGAGAGAGAAGATTCACCTCTCCAAGGTCACCACCACCAGGAAGAATGGTGACAGCCATAGCTCAAAGAGCACATTGTCACACCAGAGTCTAGCAAGGCAATAGCCCATGGCTGCTTGTGGTTGAGTTCTTTTATCCATTCCCCTTGATGGGGGAAGATCATTATTAAGGTGATTGGGTGATGGTCTGCTCCACATCATCACAAAGGATCAGGCAAGTGCGGGTACTGATGTCACAGGTGACAGCAGTGATGGACAGCAGGCAGGCGGGTTTATGTTTCTATTCTATAGTATAACTGATTCCAAACAATTGGCTCTTAGAACCAGAAAAAAAAATCTTATATGAAGCTCTATGTTATTGTTTTTAAAATGTGTGTTTAAAATATTAGTAAGAAAATACCTGGCCGATTCGGGAGAAAAATAGAAGTTATTAATAGAAATCAAACTGAGAACACAGAAAAGTGAGAGCCCGTCGTTAGCATAACAGTTCATGCTTGAGCTTATCCATGCTGCATGTTAGGCAAAAGGAGGAAGACAGTAGCCAGAGGATGGTTAATTGATACAATGACCAGGGCAGCCTGTAGCATATTCAGAACCGACTACTCCATTGTAAGCTGGCTGTGATCTGTTGGGTCAGAAGACATAGGAGACGTGGAGTCAAGTGAAACCATGTGGAGGAAAAGGGTTTTTGTGTTTGCTTTTGTTTTAGATTTTTTTGTTGTTGTTTACTAGTTGAGAAAGTGTCTGGCCACACTGATTTGTATTTTTGTGTGGGTATGTAAATAATGTGGTCTAGCTAAAGCAGTGAGGTAATAAGCTGAGGTAATTGATACCTACAGAAAGAGTATGTCTATTATAAAGCTGCTTATTGGCGCCACCAGAAGTTGAATATGTGCCCTTACAGAAAATATGCATGACAATCTGCCCTACCTGAGTTAGACTGCCATTTGTCAGCCACCAGGCTATCATAGTAGCTGACATTTATGGAATGCTTGATATGTGCCACCAATGGACCAATTTGAAGATGGACATTTATTTTAATGTCAGCCATTCCAAAGAATTGAGTAGTGTCATACTCATTTTGTATAGGGAAAAAACGGGTTCACATAACTGCAAGGGGCATCCTGAAGATTCAAACCTAGATTTCACTGATTCTAAAGCCACTGCCCACAGTTATTAGATAACACTACCACTCTGAACTACCTTGAACCTCTGCCCTTACCTGTCAGCTGGAGATAATACCAACAGAAGCATCAGAAGATACCAATTTTTTGGCAAAAACTCCATGATTTGTTAAGCATTATATGGAAATAATATGCTGTTATTTGGAAATAAAAGATTTAAACCAGTAAGCAGGCATCTCACTGTAATATTTATCTGCAGCCAGTGAGCAATGTTATTATGTAGTTTTCTTAACAAGTAATTTATTTTCATACTTTATGGAACTGTTTTTTCCAAATACATCATTGATTATTTAGCTGGTTACAATTTAGGATTTACTTTTCTGTCACAAATTTACCTTTTTTCCTAAATAGTCATGCTTGAGGGGACTGAGTAATTGCTTTCAATATAATTATGGCTGCATAGTAACACACCACTTACAGGTCTTTTGAATGCTTATTATTTTGGCATGGACATAATTTATCAATTTTCATATTTCTCATTGTTATTACATTAAATCTTAAAGACAAATATACTCAATGTATTAGATGTAAAATGTTAGTACCACACAAGCAAAAAGTAGTTTAGCTTATTTGTTTCTTGTCTATTCACCACAGACTCCAGGCTGTTTAAAGACCCTTGAAGGATTAAATAGAAAAATTATACAATGTATCACAATACATTAAGCCGATGAATTTTTTCCTCAAGTGACTGCCTTTTTCCTTTCTCCAGATGCCTGCTTGGTGGTCAAACATATAGCACATAAATCTTGTATTTATGCATGATAACTAAAATCTTCTTTAAATTTAATATTTTGTAATGCTTAATAAGGATTTGCTCTAAAATAAAGAAAAAATTAAACACTGTAATACAAAACTGAAATTTGTGACCCTCAAACCCCCAAAATAGCAATAAAATTAATGAAGTTATTTTAACAGATTTGAGAAAGTGATCCTTAGAATTCCTAAGTAAGAAATGGGAATATAAAGTTTTAAGCGAGAGTCTGCCTAAGACAAAGAACGGAGTTAATTCTTCTCAGGCCCAGAATGTTTTAATATGGAGAACTGAGTTAGGGTGCTCTGAAACACAGCTTTTGTTGGTCTTCTATACTTTCATTCACTGTTAGGACTTTTATATGTTACAAAATATTAGAGGCTTTCAAACATAACATTATTTTCCCCAGCTGCTTCTATTTAGAAATCATCCACTGGTCACCTATATGTACTCAATGGCACTGTTGATATTTTGGGTTTTTTTATTTGTAGGGGTAGGCTTTTATAGGTTGAGGTCCACTTTTTTGAGCCATTTTTCCAGTTAAACGAGAGATGGCAAAGTGAACTCACTGAAATTGCAGCAGCAATGTTTTAAATTTTACTGTTTTGTTTGTGGCAACTGGGAGAGCCTTTTTGTGTGTTGACTTGTTATTCTGTTCTGTTTTCTGTAGAAACGCTCCAGAGGGCAAGTGCTGTTTGATAAAGTGTGTGAACACTTGAACTTGCTAGAAAAAGACTACTTTGGGCTTACGTATCGGGATACTGAAAACCAGAAGGTGAGAGAGCAAAAGCAATACAAAATATAATGGCTTGAACGGCCATTATATGGAAAGTGAACTAAAGCCAAATGGGTGGATCGATTTCTGCAACTCCCTTCATACTCTGGCATTCACTAACCTGAGTCCCTAAATGCTGTTAATCTCCTATTTCTTCAGTGAAGAAAATCACTGACAACTTTTTAAAATCTAGAATTTTTTGATAACGTACTTAAGTAGGGTTAAGCCAATAAAAATCAAATACTTTGATACATATCTAAAAATCAAGATCATACCCCCAACTTCTAATGAAGATATTATGGTTGTAGCATAAACTGTCAGGACAGTTGACTATTATAAACTGTTCTTAATCAACTTATTATGCTTTCATATTGTCACCGAATCAGAATATGAGATAGGTCACTTGCTGACCTGACACTTGTCTAATGCATTTAGTAGATGTTTTATGTTTAATGCAATACCTCTATAGACCTTTATACATAAATAACGCCGTCTGTTCAGGTCTGTGCCTCACTTATCCCCACAACTACCTGAGAAGTACGGAAGAGGAAATTGTCTCCATTATATCGATCCTGGAAGTTGTGCCGTATAAATTTTGCTCAGGGATGTTACCTGTTCTAGTGTTGTGCCATGAATCATTCTTAATATCTATTGAATTCACTGGACAATGTCTGACTTCATTATTAAACATCTGATTTTTTTATAGGGAAAATCACAATTGCAAGCAAGTGTTTATTTGCTAGGGAAATATTCTAGGTAGATGCCTAAAAATCTGTCATCATAGGAGTCACTAATGTGGAACTGAAGGACTAGAATATCAGTGTGTCAGGTTATGCATATTTTTCACTTATCCTAGTAACTTGTTTGACCATAGTATCTTCCACCATTTACCCACTCTGTTTCTTGCTAGCTTGAATCCCTGAAGGCAGTAGTTGTGAAAGGAAAATAATTTTGTCAAGCCCAAACTGCATGTATTCATTTTCTCATTAGTCTAGTGTCTGGGCCCTCAGAGGGCCTGATGGACAGGCACCAGGTGTGGGGAAAGAGCAACAGTGAAGGGAGCATTCCCACAACTACTAATTCTCTACCATATTTAGAGCATGTCTGTATCTAGTCAACATCAATCATGTTTATTCCTCTCTGATTCAAATTCAAAATGTCATTTCCTTTTCAGAATTGGTTGGACCCTGCTAAAGAAATAAAAAAACAGGTTCGAAGTAAGTTATTTTGGATTATTTTATGTGGTAATGTGGAGACTTTTAGAGAGTGAGGTTGTCTGAATTGGTAGCCCATTCTTAGCTACCCAAGTGGCTAGTGTGAATACAAAGTTGTTTTTTTTTTAATCCCAAATTCAATCTGCCAAATTGGTTTAGTTCAGCCAGCACCCATTTTTTTTAAACTGTCACTACTTAAAATAACTAAGATGCTTAACTTATTCCCCTGCCTGTGAAATATAAGACTGAATCAATTGGTGTTCCTATTGGCAATTAGCCATTTAAAAGTTCTCAATTGAATTATTAGTGCTATATAAGCCTAACAATCACAAAAGTATAAAAGGCAAACAAGTAATAGTCCTTTGATAGTTTTGAAAGACTAAAGTTTATTGTCTGGTGATAACCTCTTTTCTTGGTCCCTGAAGACAATTTGAGAAATATATTTTTTTTAATGAACAAAACAATTGGATGTGCAACTCTCAAAACTGAAATACAAGTAGCTAGTAAGTATTAAACAGGCTGCTAAATCCTACTAATGATTAAATGCAAATTAAAATGAGGCATCCTTTTTTATCTATTAAGATTAGCAAATAAATCAAAGTTTAATAATAAACTATGATAGTTATTTACCCAGTTGGTAGAATAAGCAGATGCAACCCTTTGAGAGAGCAATTTGTCAGTTATTAAAATTTAGGATGCACTTACCCTTTGATCTTTAATTTTACTAAGAGAAATTTATTCAGCATATGTATTAGAGAGAAAAATGTGCAAGTGTGTAAGCACATGAGAGTTCATTATAATACCATTTACAACAGAAAACTAGAAGCAACTTAAATATCCATTTATAAAGAGATTATTAAACCAATCATAAAATAGCCATATAAGTATATCTTAGCTCTCTTTGAAGTCAGAGTGCAGAACAATGTCTATAATCTAATCTCATTTATTTTAAAAATGTTATATGTATATAGATGCATGGAAAACTTTTGGAAGGCATGAAAGATATTAACAGTAATTATTCCAGAAGCAACATGTAGTGTAGGGAGTTAAGAAAGACAAATCTTTTAACATTTACTTTTTTTTTTTTTTTTTGAGTTGGAGTCTCACTCT